>NW_017291515.1:0-304 GCF_001594075.2 Trachymyrmex cornetzi
TCGAGATCGCATTTTAAGCAGTAGGTACACGCGGAGATCATACAGTCCATCGAAAATTCCGCGTGTTGTAACACTGTTTTACGGGGTTCACGCGACTCGTAGCACGGCTGCTCGCGCAAACGTATACCGTCTTTCGTCGTCTGCAATTTCGTCAATTCAAGCACGCGAATGCGACTGCGACGAGTGATGCTTGTTTGGGACAACGACGCGGAATTTATCGTGCGTAAAACAATGCGTGTGTGCAGTTGAATTTTCTCGCGATCTTGTCGATGAACGTTCGCGATCGTTGTCGAGCTCCGGGTAA
>NW_017291516.1:0-304 GCF_001594075.2 Trachymyrmex cornetzi
AGTAGCTGTATATAAGTTTTGCTGGAATTAACGGTTTGTATGGGTACGTCACATTCTTCAATATCTATTAGCGATAAGGTCGTTAGATTTGCTGATGCAGAGCCACAATCGTATCCGATTATTGCGTAAGTTTTTTGTGTCCACACAATCAGTATTAACAACACGATGATCTTTTTGATAAGGTGATCCATCTGAAATTTTTAAGTTAATTTTTATTATTGTTCGGAATCGGTTTTATATAGGAAATTCGTAATCGATTAGGATGTACAATTCGACTATTTTTCTTTATTTTAATCTTTACGTT
>NW_017291517.1:0-304 GCF_001594075.2 Trachymyrmex cornetzi
TTCTTTCGAATTGAGAATTTAATTAATTAATTACTAATATATTAATAAAATCAATTACTAATAATTGAATTAATTAGTCATTAAAATATATTTTTCAACAATGGAATTATGATTATATTCTCTTGTAATTATATATAATACACAATATTTTAAGATGCAAAAATGACAAGACCAAATTCAAGATGTGAGAGTTACTATGTACTATATATCGCGAGAAATTATGCGTTAATATTATATTTGTATGATATTGTATTTAATATGGAAACATTGTCCAATGTTCATTAAATAATGTAGTAATGATTAC
>NW_017291518.1:0-304 GCF_001594075.2 Trachymyrmex cornetzi
AAATCACCTTAATTCTTTTATAAACAGAATAATGAGATGAATTAATTGGTGGATGAAAAGCACATAGTTGCTTTAAAATAAATATGTATGTAAAAAGAATAATTTTTTAAATAAGCAGCTACGTGTTTTCCCAGTGAGAAATGACAATAGAGTCGGTATCGAATCGATGTTGATTGGACATCGAAGTCATCAAATTGACGTCGCATTGACGTCTATTGGACATCTCGATTTTATTGTCATTTCCTCTCAACTTCACAGAAGCTCCTTGTTTCCCAAATGCTTATAATCTCCTTATTTGACTACG
>NW_017291519.1:0-304 GCF_001594075.2 Trachymyrmex cornetzi
TTTTTTTAAGTTTTCTTATTGTTTTGTACTTTTTAAAAGAAGAGAGGGAGAGAGAGAGAGAGAGAGAGAGAGAGAGAGAGAGAACGTGTTACATGAATTTTTCAAATTGCACCTTACTTAAATTAATTGTTCGTGAAACATGATTTGCGTGACACTGAAAATGTTTTATGCTGTAACATTTTTAAAAAATTCGGAACTGTAACACAGATGATATCGATAGCTCGTGTTTTGTAAACCGCGCGTAATTGTTGCCTGCAAAATGCAAATTTCTCGATGACGGCCGAGCGAGCAAAATTACATTCCG
>NW_017291520.1:0-304 GCF_001594075.2 Trachymyrmex cornetzi
GAGACAAGGCATAATTAAGATCGAACTTCACTTAGTAAGTTCGTTTAATCTTAAAATTATAGATATTCCTCTGAAGAACGGAATGATTGTGATTGGCCAATTTCTAAACATCGATATTACAACTTCGACGTAAATCGAGCCGTGTAAACAAAGTCTATAAAATATATATAAACATAAAAAGTAAAAGACAGAAGTCTAACTTAATTTGACTTTGATATTATCGCAATTAAAATATACGTATTATACAGGGTGTCCCAAAAAGGTCGGGACACTTAAATATCTCGGGAAATATAAGTTTTACAGA
>NW_017291521.1:0-304 GCF_001594075.2 Trachymyrmex cornetzi
GAGAATGGAAGTAATTCGTTACTTGTAACGAAGTTACAGTTACAAGTTACTTTTTTGGTAACTGTCTGGTAACTGCATTACTTTTTTTCTTTGATAACTGTAACGGCAACGAAGTTATATCTTTTTGATAACGGTAACGAATTTTACAGTTACTTATATCGTTACTTTGCACATGATTGAACACAAGCCACTCACACTGTAAAAAAATTTCTTTACACATATAATAGATGTAAAATAGATTACACGATTAGTCCTGTATATATAAAAAATCATGGAATTTTACAGAAATTACGTAAGTCCACAA
>NW_017291522.1:0-304 GCF_001594075.2 Trachymyrmex cornetzi
TTATGTACATACATCTAATTCTATAACAATTCTGTTGTTATTTTGTTGGCATAGTGTGTAGCACATATTTAAAAAATCTGCTTTCTGCACACTTGGCTATTTGGGCTGATCGTATACGCAGTGGGGACATACAGTTTAAATGCCGATTCCGAACGGCAATTTTTGGTAGGGACGTTTCCTGGGTAAGTATACTCGGTGGTTTGCCAGTGTCTTCGGAGAGGAGCTACGAGCGTACAAAAATTTTTGGTTCTGCCTGGGACCGAACCCTCGATCTCTAGTACAGCATATCAGTGCTATCTGTTAC
>NW_017291523.1:0-304 GCF_001594075.2 Trachymyrmex cornetzi
CAGTCAATTTATTTTTTCCTCCAATGGTCTTGTGATCTTTTTTGCACTTTCGGAGTCGAGCACTCATGCGTTTCTGGATGTGTCCAATATATTCATTTTTTTCTATTTGAACAGGGTCTCCATACGGTTGAGATTCAACAACACCTTTGTACGTCTTCGAATCGCCGCACAATGGACGAAAAGGCACTCTTTTTGGACAAAAATCATTAAATGGCTTAATTTTGAACCGATTTCGATGATGTTTTTTTTAATTTCTTGTAATGAAATTTTGTACATCATAGAATTGTTAACTTTTTGATATGAA
>NW_017291524.1:0-304 GCF_001594075.2 Trachymyrmex cornetzi
CACAAACGAAAAAATTCTAGCACATCAGATTTTCAAGATAATTGAGGTTTAATACTTAAAAAATGGCTTTCTTGCGATATTTGACATTTTTTAATAAAGAAGGGTTAACGTTATCTTGAAATTTTGATCAGAAGTCATGAATGTATTGTTCATCCTCTATAAAATACATTTTTTTTTATTTAATTACCTTATTTTTTCGCCATGAATGATTAAAGATAAGAGCTATTTCGAATATGAGAACCGTGGCAGCGTCATACGCGCATGCGGTAATGCTAAAATCATTTTAAAACAACACAACGCACAT
>NW_017291525.1:0-304 GCF_001594075.2 Trachymyrmex cornetzi
TATCACCGATTCCCCCCTTCCCCCTGTATAAGTCCAGTTACCCTCCTCATCCCCTTTAATATTGCCATTCAATATTGCCCACCCTCTCTCCCTTATAAATCCCACTAATTTTCTTCCTTTTTTATTCACCTTATTATCCTTTGATCTTCTCTTCTCTTCCTCCTCCCCTTCTACCTCCTCCGTTATTCTTCCCCCCTCCCTCCCCGTCCTAACATTAAAATCCCCCCCTATCACCGTTTTTATCCCTTCTTCCCCCCCCCTCCATCCATTCAACCATGCCCTCCAGCTTACTTTGCAAGTCCAT
>NW_017291526.1:0-304 GCF_001594075.2 Trachymyrmex cornetzi
TATTATATTATGTCCTACCTTTCGTTGCTGACTGAGATTTATATCGTTGATATAGATCACCGTTAGTACCCTCAGCTTGGAATAAAGTATGAAAAGCTTCCTTCCTGTCCTTCTCGTCCTTCGTGAATGTTGCGAGGAGTAATACGAAGATTTTAACGCGAGTCGAATTGTATTTAGTTAATAATTTTACGGAAGGGTGAATATAAATGGACACTGACTCTATTTAATAATAATATACTTATAATCGCTTATTCTATACGTTACAATAATATACGCCTTTACTCGACTTGGAATTATAGATATA
>NW_017291527.1:0-304 GCF_001594075.2 Trachymyrmex cornetzi
CTGTACAGAACATATCTATTGCAGATGCCAAAGCGATGGTGAACTCAGGAAAATCAACGCCCACGGCCACTTCTAGCCCTTACAATTTAACTGATTTTTCCGACCTCCCTGGTGGGGACTCCAATGAATTTATTAAACCTAATAGGTTTGGTATTTTAAGAGTGGACGAACAAGAAAGCGATCTCCCCTCGTACGCAAACGTTCTTAGATCTCGACCTCCTCCTCGTATGCGAAGGACGGGGCCTAATGTCCATGGGGATGATCATTCAAGCTATCATCAACAAAGACAGAAAACGTCAAATAA
>NW_017291528.1:0-304 GCF_001594075.2 Trachymyrmex cornetzi
TGACGAATATCAAATGTCCATTTTGATCACGTGATCCTTTTTGTCGCTAAAATAGCCGGTTAGTTAGAGCAGCTCGTGAAAATTTACCTTTATGCAAGAGTCTGTCCTCCCCGCTTTACAGTCGAACGACAGGGGGATACTCGACTGTAGTTGGTTGGTTCTTACATTCTGATCCGGTTTTAACCCTCGGTGGAAACTAGACCTGTGATGGCTCCGGCACAACAGCGCGATGTTCGTCGCGCGCGACACGCGATATCCAATGAAAGTATACCTTTAGAATGAGAACATCGGTAAAGCTGTACAC
>NW_017291529.1:0-304 GCF_001594075.2 Trachymyrmex cornetzi
GGTGCGATGAATGTTCCAACTTCAACATTATCTTTTAAATCAGTAATACTTGAATTTGCTTCCAAGAATGCATTAACTGCTTCTTGACCTGTTTCATCATTTTGGATTTTTTCTGTTCCTATAAGGTTTGTATTAAGATTTAATGATTCTAATTTTGTTTGTCCGATTGCATTAATTTTGACTGTAACACTACCAGTATACTTGCTATCTTTAATAGCATTAATAATTAATGAACCTTCTATTGTATAAGTAGGTGCGATGAATGTTCCAACTTCAACATATTGTGCAATTGTTGGATTATAGT
>NW_017291530.1:0-304 GCF_001594075.2 Trachymyrmex cornetzi
CCAATAGCAGCGAGCGCTCACGGATCCGCTCCGCAACAGTTGAGTCTGCTGAACGCGACCAATCACAAAACGGTTGCAAAACTGTTGAGTCTGCTGAACGCAACCGATTATGAAAAATTGGCATCATGTGACATTTTTGCTGCCGCAACGTTTTGCGCATGAAAAGCCACCTTGAAAATGGGCTCGAAACACAGGCTGCGTTCGAAAATTGATTTGGTTGGTGTTGGGAAAGGAGATAAAATTGGCAGTATTGGAAATTACCAACGCTGCGTTTCGTTTCTCCCGCTGGAACTGCTGGGAGACC
>NW_017291531.1:0-304 GCF_001594075.2 Trachymyrmex cornetzi
CATGTTCAAGTCTTAAAAGTTTAAATTTACTTTTAAATGTTCTTACTGCGTTTTCCGCTGCACTATTTGATGCAGGATGGTATGGAGGAGTTTTAATATGGCGAATTCCGTTTCTTTTTAAAATTGATTTGAACAAATCTGATGTGAATGTTGGACCATTGTCCGTTACTAACTTAAACGGTAACCCCCAAGTCGAAAAATACTCTTTAAATGCTTTAATTGTTTTCTCTGCCGTAATAATTTTCATTTCTTTGATATCAACCCATTTCGAATACGCGTCAACAATTATGAGGTACATCTTTCC
>NW_017291532.1:0-304 GCF_001594075.2 Trachymyrmex cornetzi
TAGAGCGGTTGCTTCGCGTGCCTGTGCTTGAAGTGTAAACACATCACATAACCTGTAAACTCTTTTATAAAACATTTATATTATATTATCTCATTATCCTACAAACTTGGGGGCTCGTCCGGGATGTGATCACACAAGCCAACACGCAAATCGAGGGGAAACGCGAAGGAACGCGAAAGGATATTACGTCGTGCGCGTGCGTATATCATCCGCGAGCGCGGGAATTCTAGACGATCGCGCGTAAGAGTGAGAGAGACCGCGAACGAGCATACGAACAATTGAGCGACACACGTGCAAAAAAAAA
>NW_017291533.1:0-304 GCF_001594075.2 Trachymyrmex cornetzi
CGGTCTTCGACGGGCGGGACACCCTCACATCGTCCCTCCCGCCGAAGACCTCCGCCAGTCGCGCGGCGAGGCGGTCCGCCTTCGCGGCGCCCTCGGGGCCCCTCACCTCAAAAATGAGGGCCCCGGTAATGGCCCGCCTCGGCCTGAGGTCCTCGATGCCCAGATCCTTAAGGGCGATCAAGGACCTCGCGCGTCGCACCACCTCCGCGTAATCAGCGGTGTCGGCGCATGTTAGCGTGATCGCCGCGGAGGTGGGCGTTTTCAACTTGGGCAGCTGCGGGGCCGCCCCAGCGGCCTTTCGGCC
>NW_017291534.1:0-304 GCF_001594075.2 Trachymyrmex cornetzi
AAGAATAGGCCTACAAGGATTTTGCGATGCGTCTGAGCACGCTTATGGAGCATGCCTGTACCTTCAGGTCGAGGATAGGGACGGCGTACATGCAGCTAGGTTGCTGTGCTCAAAGTCAAGGATAGCGCCACTCAGACGCATCTCCATTCCTAGATTGGAACTATGCGGAGCAGTTCTGCTAGCCCGATTGATGTTCAACGTTCAACGAGCCTTGCAAATACAATTCGACGATGTGCAAGCATGGTCCGATTCTCAGGTCGCACTATGTTGGATTCGTGGGGATCCCTCAAGATGGAAAGGTTTC
>NW_017291535.1:0-304 GCF_001594075.2 Trachymyrmex cornetzi
ACAGGGTGAGTCATTTTAATCTATGGACCCGAATATCTTCCAAATTACGGTATCTACAAAAAATGGTTTAAATAAAAGTTGACCAGGGCAGAGGGGGTCATTTAATTGTACCATCGGTTTTGACCTTGAGGTCAACTTTGAAGGTTATTTCAAGGTCACGATGGTTTTTTTAAATGAGACACCCTATTTTTGACTGCGGATTTTGAAAGAGCGGAAAATTTTACATCAAACTTGTCTTATGAAAAATTGTTTTTGCGACCTTGGAAAGGTCAAAAATGAAGGTCAAATGCCTGAAAAACGATCT
>NW_017291536.1:0-304 GCF_001594075.2 Trachymyrmex cornetzi
AATGACAATAAGCTTTTACTACCGTCGCGGCCTCGTTCGCATTCATGTGCTTTATTCCTACTGCCTGCGTGTGCGTCTGCGTCTGCGTGTGAATTACACGCGGAATTGATGTTTTTCATCCCCCCAAAACAGGGCCAACCGCAGCGAGTCACGAGATATGCTTTTGTTCACTTTGCAAACGTACGCCTTCCTTTAATCGAGGGCGCGTTTCTGCCACTCCTAGGCAATCTGTTCGCGTAATATCATTGAAATTATATTGGTTCCTCCTTGATTAAAAAGTGCAATCGTTTTTATTATGGTTTAA
>NW_017291537.1:0-305 GCF_001594075.2 Trachymyrmex cornetzi
ACTTTTTAAATTTCGACAGACAATAAAAACGTTCATATACAGAAAAGGGAGATACTTTTATTGAGACGCGCGTGGAAAAGATGAAAAACACAATCGTTGTATGTGTACGAATAAATCATCATCGTTAAAGAATAGAATTAATCTTGAATTTTTTCTACCACTAACATCGCAAAGAAATTATTTCGACCACCTGTTGGATCCACAGCTTTCTCTTACAGCCCCTACCTTGTCCGTGCAACTAGTAAATCATTCCAACTCTAGATCATTTTCTTCTACTCCTTGACGTAAAACAGTGTCTATGGGTC
>NW_017291538.1:0-305 GCF_001594075.2 Trachymyrmex cornetzi
AAAAACCGAAATTTGAACCCTTTGACACTCAATAAAAAACTTATAGTATACAAGCTAACGTTGGGAAGTTTTCTGATATCATTTCTCTCACCTAAATGAAGGTGTTTACCAATTTTCAGCTAGGTCGGAATTTTTGTGTTTAAACGTCCTTTTTTATTCTAAAGTGACTGGACAAATAATGATTGTTAAAAAATAGTTACGATTACATATAATAACGTCATTTGCATTTCGCATGACCCACCGTGATAAAAGAACATCGATTGCTAGTTTATGTAGAGAATATCGAATTCGTTTCTATGTGGATA
>NW_017291539.1:0-305 GCF_001594075.2 Trachymyrmex cornetzi
AGACTTTTAATTCGTTACATGACAGATTAAAATTTTCCTTAGAATTTGGTGACGACAAAATAATTTTTTTGGATATTACTATTATTAATAATAACGATTTAATTGAATTTAACTGATACGATAAGCCTATGTATTCGGGAAAATTTTTTATCGGCACACCCACTTTCACAAAAAGAGGCATAATAATAGGTATGACGGATAGAGCGTTTTTATTATCGGATCCGAAGTTCACCAAAAAAATCTGGAACATATTGTTAGTACATTATTAAGAAATGATTATCCTATTGACTTAATTTTTAATACTA
>NW_017291540.1:0-305 GCF_001594075.2 Trachymyrmex cornetzi
CCTATTCTGAACGGTTTCTGAGATAATTTGAGAACAATGAAATTTTTGAAAATTTATTATAAGGTTCAAAAAATATGTCACTTGATTTAATAAATTACAAAAAGATACGTATCTCTTTCTTTTAACATTAATTTTGTATATTCAATTTCGAAAACCTATCGAGAATAGGATATACGTTCATATGAATATTTTTGCTTAAAATGATCGATACTATCACCTCTTAAAATATTAATCTTTCCTTTTGAGACACCATGTGTAATATCGAAGTTTGAACTGAAATTATACTGGTTTTCGAACTCCTCCTC
>NW_017291541.1:0-305 GCF_001594075.2 Trachymyrmex cornetzi
AAAGTAGAGTTGTGCTATATATTTCAAGGTTACATTCACATAGAATATTTATGTATTAGTTATATGTCAAGTTATATGAACTTTTTTCATATAGATAATATAAGCAATATAAAATACATGAATTATTATAAATTGTTTAATATAACACAAAAAATATAATTAAGTTTTATGACTCTTATCATATCTGACTTTAATATTGATAAATAAAAGTATATAACCGAAATTTTAATACAGTCCAGTGGAATGATAAGGAACATAGGCTTCGATGACCCATAGATTGTTTACATAAATAATACGTAAAGCAT
>NW_017291542.1:0-305 GCF_001594075.2 Trachymyrmex cornetzi
ACAAAAAAGCAATGGCCTAGAGCTGCTAAAAACATTTCTACATTATTTTTAGAAAATGTTGATCATAAATAATATGTTCTAGTAATACGCACACGTGCGAAGAGATATATTATTAATCATATAAGAGTATAAGATGTTTAACACTACAAAATGCGTGATATCTTAACAAAATTACCTTTTGAAAAAAAGGTAAAAAAAAGGCGCCAAGTGTGCATGTAACTTCCATAAAAACTGTACTTTACATTGTAACGATGCACCCCCATAAATGCATCGTTCCCGGCAATGCCAACTCGCCGGATGCCGCT
>NW_017291543.1:0-305 GCF_001594075.2 Trachymyrmex cornetzi
AGCACCGGTCGCTGTGATTGGTGGTGTCCAATCGAGCCGTGGTCAATCGGGATCACCCCATCTAGGAATAGGATTAAAAGTATCGGTTATAAAAAGGGATACTGAGATATGTATCTTAAATGATTTTTCGTCATCGACCATTTGCCGGATGGTCGATAGTACACTCGTTCGTCATTTATTAAAGACAACCGCTGTTTCGGTGTAATCCTTAACGACTGTGTCCCGAATGGATTACTGGGTTGAAAAGGGCGAACGTTAATCGGCTCGCAGCTATCGAAACTTCCTATGGCAGATACAGTTGGTCT
>NW_017291544.1:0-305 GCF_001594075.2 Trachymyrmex cornetzi
CGGCGGAGTCACGAAATTTCACGAGCGCGTGTCGCCGCTTCGACCAGGCCTTCGCCTCTCCGTCTGTGAGTGCGAGAAAGAAGAAAACGGCCGTTCTCGTGCGGACGAGAGAGAGAGAGAGAGACAGCAGACGTATTAGGAAGTGCGCTGCCTTGCCGCGCGTGTACGAGAAAGAGAAGGAGTGAGAAAGGGAGAGAGAGAGAGACGAAGGGACGGCAGAGAGCGAAGGCAGAGCGGAAGACAGAGAGAGAGCGACGCACCGCGTGCGGGGGAAGAAAACGGAAGCAGCGGTGCTGAGTGAAAAG
>NW_017291545.1:0-305 GCF_001594075.2 Trachymyrmex cornetzi
GAGATGCGAAATGAAGTCAACTGACGCATCCTCTAAACTCTCCATTTTATTTTATTGGAAGAATCTGGAAGGCTGACTGCTTAAACTCAACCAACCTCTTAGAATTAAATACATTATCTCCGAATTTCGTGCTCATTTCCGAACACTGGTGACAGAAATGAGTGATATTAAAAACTATTACATCTCTATTCACAACAGGATTACACATTTTTCCGGTTTTAAAGTCCGTCATTTTGTCATTTTGACAACCATTTTGAATCTTAATATTTTGGCTTCAGATTCGGAATCAGCGATCCCAAAGATCC
>NW_017291546.1:0-305 GCF_001594075.2 Trachymyrmex cornetzi
TCTGTCGCCACCTCCCCAGGGGTGGCCGAGTCGTCCAACCCGGACACTCGTACCTCCACCGTCTTCGACGGGCGGAACACCCTAACGTCGTCCCTCCCGTCGAAGACCTCGGCCAGTTAGGCGGCCGAGCGGTCCGCTTTGTATCCGCCGTCGGGGCCCCCCACCTCCCATATCAGAGCTTCTGTGACGGCTCTCCGCGGCTTGAGGTCCTCGATCCCAAAATCTTTAAGGGATATCGAGAACGCCGTCCTCACCACCTCCGCGTATTTGGTGGCGTCCGCGCATGTGAGCGCGATCGCCGCGGA
>NW_017291547.1:0-305 GCF_001594075.2 Trachymyrmex cornetzi
ACATTCCTAAAATATTATTGCATGTATTATTTTATACTTAAATATTATAACTACACATAAAAACTGTCAATTTAATTTCAAAGATTTCCATTCTTTGATACATTTATAAACATATTTGCATATACATTTACTCCGTGATCCCAAATTTTTATCTCGCCAGTTCAATGTTTGCCGTGTTCATTACCGTACAAATATTCTCAGCGCGTCAATGGAATATCGAGCCAATTGACGAGTTGTATAAGAAAAGTATATTTGCTTCTCTATCGCTCGAGCCTTCGAAGAAATATCCGCATCGCGAATCTGCG
>NW_017291548.1:0-305 GCF_001594075.2 Trachymyrmex cornetzi
CCTCGTGTCTCCCTACGATTTTTCCGGAAAGTCTTACCGGATTCACGTCTAAACACGCGAAAAATATTGGAATTCGAAGAATTGAAACTTTCTGTGTTCAATATATACCTATACATATATAATTCGATGAAGTTTGCTCGAAAGATAAGCACAAATTATAGTTTAAAGTAATCAATCTATATTCATGTAATGATACGATTACAAAAAAAAATATATATATTACATGCCATCATGTGATCATAATAAATCAGTAAAATTCGGTGTTTGACGTTCACATAGATGTAAGCATCGCAAACTAGGAATAG
>NW_017291549.1:0-305 GCF_001594075.2 Trachymyrmex cornetzi
AGGGCGGGCGGCCAAGATGTACAAGGGCTACTTAGCCATTTTCGTCTGCTTCTCTACCTCCGCCGTTCACATCGAAGTTGTTACGGATTACTCCACCGATGCCTTCATATCGGCCTATAAACGGTTTACGGCACGCCGTGGCATTTGTGCTACCTTAAACAGTGACTGTGGCACTAATTTTGTCGGCGCTGATAAGGAACTGAGACGACTATTTAATTCGGCTTCCAAAGAATTGAAGGAATTGGCATCCATCCTTGCCAATGAGGGCACAGAATGGCGCTTCATCCCACCCGCCGCACCTCATT
>NW_017291550.1:0-305 GCF_001594075.2 Trachymyrmex cornetzi
TTTAAATCCCAATTTAAGAGGTTTCGATATTTCTCATTATGTTTTTTCTTATCTTTAATTTATTACTCCGCTCTTTATTTTAAATTTATCCTTGTACAGTTACATTGCTCTCTGTACAGTTTGCATTGATCGATGAACTCGAGCTTCCCGTTCGAAATTGCACAAGTATTACCAAATATGTTATCACTGTGCCAGTCAACTGAGAGAAATAATCAAAACTATTAATTTAAAAAACTTAATTCATATTAAATTACTTACATTCTAATTATTCTCACCGAATGAAGAAAAGTATTATCGAGCGTAAA
>NW_017291551.1:0-305 GCF_001594075.2 Trachymyrmex cornetzi
GGCGTCTCCGAATCCATGTAAATCAAATTTCGCCTTTGCGTTGCCTTCCTTTACACAACGAGGGACCCTTATCTCCTGTAATTGGTTCAGAGACGAACGATAACCCTTCCATTGCGTGTATAGATCTTGCGGCAGGCTTTCGTCCCATCCAACATCTAAGGACCAAAGCCTTTGCATGAGGATCTTGAAGACTATAAGTACAGGTGTTAGAAGTCCCAATGGATCGTAGATCCTTGATATCTCCGATAATATTGTGCGTTTAGTGGCTCGGTGAAGGTCCATATCCCTTATACTGTAGTGTAAGA
>NW_017291552.1:0-305 GCF_001594075.2 Trachymyrmex cornetzi
GGCACAATCACTGACGACCCCACCGCCACCAAAGAAAGTAAGATTATATTTTGAATTACTTTTTGAAATCTAGTTTTTACTTAAAATAAAAAATAGATTTCAAGTACTTCTTTTAAATATAAAATAAATTAATTTAAATAAATTTTCGAAAACAATTTCTTATTTAAAATAAGAATATTCTTTAAAAAAAAATTTAATTTAAATAAACGTTTTAAATAGGAAATATAAAATATTTTAATAACAATATTATTTACATTTTAATATATGAACATTTTTTTCTCGACTGGAGAACATTGATGTCAGAA
>NW_017291553.1:0-305 GCF_001594075.2 Trachymyrmex cornetzi
GAATTATTTAGGCAAAAAAGATCTAGCTTTGACCGTCATAGGCCTGAATATGCTTATACTTAATGTTATTCTTAGAACTTTGATTGTTAATAACTTTTTAACGAAGGATAGGCGACGGCTAAAACTTGTTGGAGGTCACTCAGGGTCATGACCTTGATAACATTGAAACAACCTTACTTTGCGCGGACGTAGCTCGTCGGTCACGGGCCGTGGCCAGGGTCGCAAAGAGGTTCGGCAAGGAAGAGAGAGTTGCAAGGCGGTAGTAATTCGGTCGACGCAGATTTGTGATAGAATGAGAATATATT
>NW_017291554.1:0-305 GCF_001594075.2 Trachymyrmex cornetzi
AAAAAGGAAAACTGAACGCGAAAACCGAGAACGACTACGGGCTTTAAATACGGTGAGGAGGAAAAGAAAAGAAAGAACAATAAAAAAAAAAGAAAGAAGGAAACAGAGTGTATTGACTTACTGGTCGAAGAAGTCTGCTGGGTCTGCTGACGAGGCTTCGGAAACTTCGTGGTCGGCTATGTAGTTGAGACCTCGGGCGTCAAATCACTGACTCTAATACTTTGTTTCTTTTTGCAAATAAAAAACGGAGTGCGCTCGAGACTCGGACTTGATCGGTTTTGAATGAATTAGATAGGTTGGATTAA
>NW_017291556.1:0-305 GCF_001594075.2 Trachymyrmex cornetzi
ATATATACTTGTGCTGGAATATTTTATAGAATAAGACCTGTAAGATGGTACAATTTCGAACGTGATTCAATTCTGATTAAAATTAATATAAAAATATATTCATCAAATTCTTTGAAGTGGAATTTGAAGAGTGAAAATTGAGCCAGTCTTGAGAAAGAGTTTACGACAATTGTATCACAAATGTTGTGAAAGGTTCGTGATCGGAAGCGCCGCGGATAACACGATGCGATGAGGATCGGCAAATGAGTCGCGTCAGATCCGGACAAGGAGGCTGAGGATCGCTGCTGATGGGCGATTTTGGTCCT
>NW_017291557.1:0-305 GCF_001594075.2 Trachymyrmex cornetzi
GTAAAAAGTTTTGACATTCTTACAATCAGTTTGAGCATTCTACATTTATGCTCAGATCTGTATCTAACTAAACTTTTTAATATTTCAGCAAAACCGTCTCTTTCATGCAAATATCTGAATAAAATATGAAGTTAAATATTATATCAAGAGACATGGTAGTGTCTCGTGCCGAGTATTAATATAATATTTATATTTCAAGAAGTTTCGAGTGTTTTAAAAATAAAATATATTACAAATAAAAAATATTACAAATAAAATATCTCGGAATTTTTTCATTGTGACTTTTGTATCGACATGTATATCCG
>NW_017291558.1:0-305 GCF_001594075.2 Trachymyrmex cornetzi
CCTCTGTAGGAGCTTGTACAGTGTAAACAATTGATGACAACAGAGAAAAATATCAGGGCGTCCCTCGTCTCGAACCCAGGTCTGGTCTTTTCTCCGAATTGGTAGACTTCCGTTTTGCCACTGAGCCACACAGCCTTGACGCTGATAGCTTCTCTGTTGTGTCTATTTTTCCTCTAAATTTCTTACAATAGATACCTATAGAATTTACGCAGTATGTATATATAAGATGACAGGAAATTTAATACGAAACGTTGGAATTTCAAGAATGGATCTAGACACGGAGAAAACCCGCCAAACGCATAATC
>NW_017291560.1:0-305 GCF_001594075.2 Trachymyrmex cornetzi
TAATCGATCAATATGATTTTTTTAAAGGAATTGAAAATGTATTTACGTGAACTTGCTATAGTAGACTACACGTTGGAAGCTCTCGGAACGCCAAATGAATATCAAAGGCTACGTAATTGGATAATTCGAATAATAATGGGATGGATTGTACACGTTTTTTGTTATTTAACACAAAATACGAGTGTTTTTTTTTTTTTCAACATAACTATATCTTGGAATCTGATGTTAAATATATTTCTGGGGTGTTACCCGTCAAACGTCATTACCTTAAGTGCTCTGATTTCTGCAGCTATCCTTGGGTTAGT
>NW_017291561.1:0-305 GCF_001594075.2 Trachymyrmex cornetzi
GATTATGAAATTGATCTAGTTAATTCAAAGCAAGGTAGCAAAAGTTCTTTATTAACATTAGTAGATCGTAAAACTCGTTATGGTCATGTTATAAAAGTGGTATCAAAACATATGAATCACATTAACGAAAAACTCTTAGAATTAATTAATAAAAATCATATTAAAATCAAAACTATTACTAAAGATAATGGACCGGAATTTAATGCATTAACTAAAATCACTAAAAATTTAAATATTAAAGTTTATACTTGTAATCCTTATGCTTCTTGTGAAAGAGGTACAAATGAAAACTTTAATGATTTAAT
>NW_017291562.1:0-305 GCF_001594075.2 Trachymyrmex cornetzi
CATTTCGAAGAAGGGCAGCGTGTTTGGTTATACAATCCTCGAAGAATTAGAGGGAGAGCTCCAGAATTACAATGTAGTTGGGAAGGTCCGTATTGTGTAGTAAAAAAGCTCAGCTGTGGTTATTGTATTCGCAAGTCGAGTAGACACAAAAATAAAATCGTTCATTTAGATAGATTGGCACCTTATTTAGACAGACAATTAATTTAAGAAAGCTTAATTAAGGAAATCTTGGAGCCCTAGTATTTATAGATAAGATGATTTTAATTTAGGGATACCAACATAAGCTTCGCGAGTTGATTTTCATT
>NW_017291563.1:0-305 GCF_001594075.2 Trachymyrmex cornetzi
TAGACAATAAAGATGAACTGATGTTTACAGCAGGTCAGTGTGAAAACGGAATGCATAGTATATATCTCTAGATTTTTATTTAGAATATCCCTCCTCCCTAAGATTTTAATAAAAATTTACTCATTCAACATGAATTCACTCAAAACGAAAGAATCTGGTAGAAAAACGTAGCTGTTGGCCTTGTGAATCAAGTTATCAAGCGTTAAAGTTTAAGACTTTAGAGATTAAAATGTCTGTCATTTTGACTCGATACAGCGCTACGTATACATTCTGCTTTAATTATACGAATTCTCTACTTTATAAAC
>NW_017291564.1:0-305 GCF_001594075.2 Trachymyrmex cornetzi
CACAATATTTAGCTCGATTAGCTTGTTAATCTATTAGAGTAGGTTAAAATGAAAATATTCAGTGTACATCGTTGATTCATTTTCTTAACTACAGTCGTACTGTACAGGCTCATCATAAGATGAAATGACGTCTTGGAGCAATATGCCACTACTTTTGTTGGGGTAAAAATGCCAGTAGTCATTTTCTCTAATATGTAGGTATATATATTGTATGTACATATATACACATGTATATATAATACATATATATATATTATATATATTATATGTTATACATTAAATAAATTGTATTTGTTTGTATGTGG
>NW_017291565.1:0-305 GCF_001594075.2 Trachymyrmex cornetzi
TAATTTCGTAAATGCAAGAAAGCAGCCGCTTAAGTGCACTTCTGTTTGGAGGCCACGCTTATTGCTCAAGAATAAAATAAGCGAGATATATAATCTTCTTGATGAGTTTCCAAGTCGAAGGACACGCAAAGCCAAAGAAAAAGATTGACAACAATTTAAGATTTTTTTTAATTGTAATAATAAATTTTATTCAGCATTAGCGTAACAAAAATTATTACCCTAATGCAGAAGTAAAAACGGCGTATTTAAACACAAACAATGAATCATCTTTTTTATCTTTCAACTGTCGACATTTAAGGAAAACT
>NW_017291566.1:0-305 GCF_001594075.2 Trachymyrmex cornetzi
ACCATGCTCTGATCTCAATCTCAAAAGATAATTTCGGTTTAAGCAATTAATTATAATTAAAATAAATTAAACTGTAAAACAAAACTAGCGTTCTTTTTTTCTTATCGTAACGTTTCTTGCATATCGCCGTATTTAACCTTTATAAAACGAGAAAAATACTATAGTAGCCCCGAAATAGTGTTATATTTTGAAGAATACAATAAAATAATGAATTCTAACCAATGTTATTTAAGAAAAAGCTCTTGGTATGATTTTAAAAATAAAACCCTGTCCTCTAAAGGTTAAAGAACCATAATTGTGAAAGT
>NW_017291567.1:0-305 GCF_001594075.2 Trachymyrmex cornetzi
CGTGGTTCTGTTGTGTCCTATATATTATTTTTAAATAAAAATAAAAAAGAAACAGCAATGTGATATTATATAATATCACAAACGGTCATTGCTCAGAGTCAGAGTAACAGAACGGGTGATGAGACGGGTTGTTGTGCTGCGAATTCGCTATGAACGGCTATCGTCCGCGGTATTGACAGTTATATGTGCGGTTATGGATATCGAGAGGTTACTAATAATCGTCTTCGTGTTGTTGCTCACATCAGATAAGTGTCGCTCAGCATTTTTATTCTTAATAACGTAAGTGTATTATTATAAGAAAAAGT
>NW_017291568.1:0-305 GCF_001594075.2 Trachymyrmex cornetzi
AGATCTAAATTTAATGTAATCTCATATTTTCAATTTTTATTAATTAATATTACATCTTTTGTGCAAGATGTTGAACTGCAAAATATAATTTGTTTTGTTTGGATTTTGGATGGATTTTTGAGTATATTAATTTTAATTTGAAATTTGAATAACTAAAGTTTTGCATTAGGTATGCAGGGAATTAGTCATCGTTTATAATAATTGTGATTATTAAAACTTGCAGTATTTTTTCAATATATTATATATTATATTCGGTATTTCGAATAAAAATGAATGAAAAAAAGAGTTTTCGAGAAAAACGTTCT
>NW_017291569.1:0-305 GCF_001594075.2 Trachymyrmex cornetzi
GTCACCCTGCTACTTGACGGCGCCTGCAGCCCTTTCATCGCTGGCAACAACGCCGCCTGCAGCGGTGTCCCCGTCGCCACCGGTGACTCCGCCAAGGCACACCACGGGCACGCAGACAACGCGCGACGACTGGGAGACGCCACCGGAAGCGCGCCGACAGCCACGGTCACCGCATACGCCGCCGGGAACACCACCGGCCTTGAGGGCACGCGACCCCAACAATAACCAGCCGTGGAGTCCGGCTAAGAAGACGCGCTGCCAGCCACCGATCGAGTACCGAGAGCGACTGACGGCATAACTCGCGC
>NW_017291570.1:0-305 GCF_001594075.2 Trachymyrmex cornetzi
GGTGGAGGGAAAGGGAGAGAAAAAATTAAGGGAGAGGCTACCGGATGGATATGTGTGGAGAATTCAGAATGCAAAAAGAAGGAATAAGAAAGGGAGGGCAATGGGGGGAATAATAATGGGAATAAAGAGAGAGCTGTATGTGGAAGAGAGAAGGAGGAAGGAAATGGAGGGGATGATGACGGGGGTGATGAAAGTTGGAGAAAGAAGGGTAAGGGTGGTGGGGGTATACATAAACATGGACATGCAAAGTAAGCTGGAGGGCATGGTTGAATGGATGGAGGGGAGGGAAGAAGGGATAAAAACGG
>NW_017291571.1:0-305 GCF_001594075.2 Trachymyrmex cornetzi
GAAAGCGTTGAGAATGTCAGCGGCCCTGGCCCGGATTACCGCGAACATCGGCGGCCCGGGTGAAGGGTGAAGGAGGTACGTGGCGGCGGTCCTCTCGGTCATAATGTACGGGGCGCCCATTTGGGCCAGAATGGTAATGTGCGACAGGATGATCTTGAATAGCATGCGTAGGCTGCAGCGGCAGCTTGCTCTTCGGGTGATCAGGGGGTACCGCACCGTCTCGCACGAGGCGGCGGCCATCCTTTCGGGGATGGTCCCGTTCGACCTGGCGGCGGACCGGCTGAGGAGAACCTATCTCCGACGTC
>NW_017291572.1:0-305 GCF_001594075.2 Trachymyrmex cornetzi
AATCGGAGTGAATAGAAGTATAACATTGTCTAATTTGGAATTATCGTTGTCATGGACGCTGCTGGCCGCATGATAAAGAATTGGCTTCTCTCGTGTGAGAAAACATAAGTGAGTGGTTAAAGGTGAACTTTTAATAGCAATAATAATAAAATTGACTTTATTTCGCAACGTACATTCTTCAACAATTTTTTTCAATTCCAAGGTCGAAAAACCGTAAACAGTTTTTATCATTTTATCGAGGCAATAATTAATTCAAATTAAATGGCTGAAAATATCGAAACAATATTTCGGTTGCAGAATCTTGA
>NW_017291573.1:0-306 GCF_001594075.2 Trachymyrmex cornetzi
TTGACTTGACGATTTAAATCCCCCGGAATCTGTAAAAATATTTTTGAAAACAGTGACTTCATGTACTTAATTTTTGTTTCATTAAAATAGGAATATTGATTACGAATGATAATTACAAGAACATGGAGGATAAAAGCCTTCCTGGCTTCTGCGAGAGATGGCATGCACACCTTCACACCTCTTGTCTTTTTACAACAAAGTGATGGCAGTAAATGAAATAAAATTACATCATTGTCTAAAAAATAGAAATTAAATAGTTACAATAATAAAAGTTATGTATAGAGTGAGTCATATATAGTAAATATT
>NW_017291574.1:0-306 GCF_001594075.2 Trachymyrmex cornetzi
TTTTATTATAAATTTTGCTCAAAAAATCTACGGCATCACACTTATCGATGATACAATTTTTACAAAAAAGTTACAAAATATTTAAATTTTTTATTGACAATATGTGTATACTGGCACAGCTCAGAGTGTACGTTTTCGGCGCAATGTTCATGTTCGAACATGAAGAACACTGTTGACGGCTTCATATAAACATGTATCGCGCAATGTTAGTTTGATCACATTCATGACGCATTTTTACGATTTCTATTACAATATCTTGGACCAATAATGATGATGAAGGTCCGATTGATTGTATGAATCGCTCAA
>NW_017291575.1:0-306 GCF_001594075.2 Trachymyrmex cornetzi
TCGCTTCCCCAATGTAAGGCACCCGAACGATCGTACCATTGCGAGACTTGTAGAACGTCAACGTCAAAGACCAGTTTGTCCGCGACAAAGACGACGAAATAATATACCAGAGAGAGGTGATCCACAAGTGCTTGCAGTGTTAGGTATGATAGCGAACAATCCTCATATTAGTGCACGAGAAATTGGAAGACAATTAGGTTTTCAAAAATCCACGGTGCACCGAATATCGAAAGTTCATAGATACATCCTTACCATATAACTTTGACACAACAATTGCAAGCCGAAGACTTCGAAAGAAGGCGTCTG
>NW_017291576.1:0-306 GCF_001594075.2 Trachymyrmex cornetzi
GGAAGAGGGCGGCCACCACCTCCTCGAGGAACCGGACGTCCAGGGTTTCCGTGATTGGGGGGGGCCCATGGTCGCAACTTTTTTGTCGCGATTTTGTAGGGCCTCCCCCACGGATCCCTGTCCAGGGAGGATATCAACTCTTTCCAGGCGTTGGCCTTCGCTCGCCTGATGGCAATGCGGAGGGCACTCCGCGCCTCGCGGAGTCCCTCCGCGGCTGCCTCCGACTCTGCGTCGATGCCCCGCCGCCTGGCGCGGGTGTATGTGCGCCGGGCGGCCACGGTGGCCCTACGGAGCTCGGCGAGCTCC
>NW_017291577.1:0-306 GCF_001594075.2 Trachymyrmex cornetzi
TTAAAAAATATGAATATTTCGAAAAATAAGAAAAATAAAAACCATCCCCAATGAGAGTTAATACAGGGTGGACCATTTTAACTTTTAATGGAGAATAACTCGACCGGTAAGTGAAATAATAAAAAAAGTTTCATACAAAAGTTGTTGGACAACGGGGGGGACGTATGACCATGACTTTGAATTTGACCTTGACCCTGACCTTAGGTCTTATTTGAAGGTCAAATAACATTTTTCAAATCGAATTGCCTATTTTCGACCCCGGATTCGGAAAGAGCGGGAAATTTTACAATAGAATATGTATAATTT
>NW_017291578.1:0-306 GCF_001594075.2 Trachymyrmex cornetzi
AATTAATTTTAAAATTAATTTAATTTTGCTGCTGAGTGTATTATTAAAACCTGAGAACATCTTTCTACATCATAAGTACTTACGAATTGTGTTGTCTACTTTATTATTGTAGCTTTAGCCAGACCATTTTACTTTATTTTTAATCACCGTTACAAATGTACTCGCTTGATCAGGAAATTCAAATTTATTCTTTAAGTTTAACCATACTATTTAACTATAATCACGTAATTGTACAATATTTAATTGAAATAGAAGAACGCTTGCGAAGCATATTATTATTTACGTTTGTCTTTATTTTCAGATTAT
>NW_017291579.1:0-306 GCF_001594075.2 Trachymyrmex cornetzi
GGCAGGAGAGGGAGATGCGAATTATATGCGGCGTGTAGTGGTGTAACAAAATGTATTTTATTTGAACTAGGTATATATGTACAATGTGTGTGTGTGTGTGTGTGTGTGCGCGCGCGCCCGCGCGTGCGTGTGTGCGTGCGCGTGTGCATGTGTGCGTGTGTGTGCGTGCGCGCGCGCGCGCGCGTGCGTGCGTGTGTGTGGCGTTCGCGGTATACACAAAACGATAGATATATATATACAAGTGCGCCAGATGCGGCAGCGCGGGTATCTCTAGCGAGATCAGGATCGCGGGCGGAACACTAGTAT
>NW_017291580.1:0-306 GCF_001594075.2 Trachymyrmex cornetzi
TCAATAAATTGTCAGCAGTCCAGTTCTTTTTCCAAAATGAAGCGGGCAAAACAAAGTCGTTTCAGCGAATATTGTATACGAAGTTCTCGTTTGATCTATTTATGTCATAAATCTTACTAAGGAGGTACTCCTTAGAGGAAGCGGCGGAAATTGTCGAAAGATTATAGGTATTATTTGGATGTGAGTACTGACACGCAAATTTTGCAATCTATTGCAATTATTTAAAGGATGAGACGAACGAGGCAGAAGAGATAAACGCATGTGATGCAGAAACTAGATGCAAGATTTCAGAAAAAGATGTTCACG
>NW_017291581.1:0-306 GCF_001594075.2 Trachymyrmex cornetzi
ATCTGACTTGCAACCCGATTATAAATTAAAGCTGAAAATAACATCACAAATTACATTGATCGTCAATTTAATAATAATGCTTAAAACACTACAAAAAATTTATTGCGAAAAATATCACCTCAGCTAGGATTCGAACCTGGAAATTCCCGAATTTCTTAAACGAGCGTCTTACCAATTCGAAAAATTTTATCACAGCATTTTGTTTTTCTAACCAAATCTATCAAAATGCAAAAACTGAAAGTAACAGTTTCCCACAGTTTAGCAGAATTTTAATCAAGATGCCGGAGGTACTCACTGGCTCGCAAA
>NW_017291582.1:0-306 GCF_001594075.2 Trachymyrmex cornetzi
AGATTAAAGATATATTATTACATCTTTCGTTATATTTTTGTACGTGTCTGTCAGTATCAAGATTACTAGTTATTGTCGTTCAAATTACTCTCGTCAAATCGTATACGCGAAAATTGACATCAATTATACATGGAAAAGGTGATTTTTCTGAAATATCTTAAAATGTAGCTGCACCCATACATGGAAAGTACGATTTTGTTGAAGTATTTTTATACAGAAAAACACGTACTGTATGCAAGTAATAACACCCAAAAAAAAATAATTTTAATATTAGCAGAAACCGCTAAATTTTAGAGGATTTTATTC
>NW_017291583.1:0-306 GCF_001594075.2 Trachymyrmex cornetzi
GAGAATTTTATCGTTGACGTTGACGTGTACATTAAAGTAAACATCGATTGTACTTATCTGTTTCATCTATGAATAAAATAAACGCAAATATTACAACCGCGATCAGTATCGCGGCTGTAAAAAAAAGTAGCTCGCTATATATAAAGCATTTGCTATCAGTTGTGTATAATTAATCAGATAAGGGCACAGCGTAAGTTCCATCGCAGAACAAATGATACGTTCGAAATGGAATTGTAATGTCATGCGATAAATAAAAATATACAGCTGTTTGTGTACACATGCCGTTATATTTATTTTAACGCACAA
>NW_017291584.1:0-306 GCF_001594075.2 Trachymyrmex cornetzi
CACTCAGTTAAAAATAGTGGCGACCGTTCTGCACAATTCTGCACAATTTTCAACATGGCGCACTAATCAGTTTCCCTGTTCCCTAAGATTATTCGCTCTTATTGGTGCTCACGCACAATTTCCAACATGGCCGAGTAGGACATAATGATCAAATGTGCCGACACAGAGTGTACCTACTGTTCTTAGGGGTGATCCCGATTGACCACGTCTCGATTGGACACCACCAATCACAGCGCTCGGTGCTTAGGAGCTTTGTAGTCTCAAGCGCTGTGAGTGGCTTGTGTCCAACTGAGCCATGTCCAACTG
>NW_017291585.1:0-306 GCF_001594075.2 Trachymyrmex cornetzi
TGTATACATGTAATGTATACATATATTAGTACATTAATAATATATAGTAATTAATATTTAATGTAATTAATACACACGCACATACTATTCTTAATTTTAGAAGTGGTTATGACAAAAAATGCACATGGAAGTTCGCAAGACAAGATTTCAGAAAAAACATTGGATAAATTAATAGGAGTTATATTAACTAATTCCAGAGATTGGGAGAAAGGACGAACTCGCGGTGAAAATGTTAATATTTCGACAGAAACAGAAAGCACCGATCATAATTTTGAAGAAGATATGAGCAAAGAAGAAAGTAATAAA
>NW_017291586.1:0-306 GCF_001594075.2 Trachymyrmex cornetzi
AGAAATGAATGAAAGATGTCACTATTGTCGAATTTGGAATTTAAAAAAATCTGTACTATCGACTTTGATTAACTTCGACTGTCACTCCAGCATGCCCTTAATTATTATCTTAAAAAGTACTGCTTTTAAAACAAAAATTTACAAATAACTTGTTCACTTAATTTTTCGAAAATTATCTACTATATTTTGAGTCGCAAATTTTGGAACGCCCTGTATATATATATACCTAATGGACATACATACATATAATGTTACCTAAAATAGATACTGAAAAATAGGTTTCTTTGGTAATCTCAGAAATACGGA
>NW_017291587.1:0-306 GCF_001594075.2 Trachymyrmex cornetzi
CAGATATTTCCGATTGATTTTGATCGGATTTATAAGATTATCCGATCAAATTTTAGGACTATCGGATCAAATTTATCGGATAGTCCTGTAAATCCGATAAATTTGATCGGATAGTCTTATAAATCTGATCAAAATCAATCGGAAATATCCGTTTGTTACTTTTTGAACAGACATTTTTCTCAGTGTATGAAATTAAGCATATCTTGATTAATCGCAAGCAAAACTGAATCTACGCGTAGATCGTTAGGCCCAGTTTCACAACTGACGGTTAACTCTTAACCGAGGTTCAACTTATTTCTCATCTTT
>NW_017291588.1:0-306 GCF_001594075.2 Trachymyrmex cornetzi
TTCCCCCCCTTTCTTTTCTCTTTTGCTATTTCGCGAATTTTAATGAGAATCGATCCGCAGTGAAATTTCGAGGAAATCCACGCCGCCATAACCGCCATAATCCTCCTGATGTACACATAGCAGTGTACATTCCTTCTTCCTTTCCATATTTAGTCCCCATTGACCCCTCCCTCCAATATAATTAATGAAATCAATTAACCTATCATGTATTGCCTCTCCGACTACACACACATATAACTACATAAACTCAATAGCGCACAATCAATCAACAATTGTACAAATATACCGCTAACCATGTTGACTTGT
>NW_017291589.1:0-306 GCF_001594075.2 Trachymyrmex cornetzi
GAATTTTAGATCAATATTTTACTAAACGGATCACGCTGGACGACTCGTGTATTCAAATCACTTCTCGTAGTTCCTGTCTAATAAAGCAGCAGGACTTCTCGTCTTGTACTTAAAAGCGGACGACAAGAATGAACGATAAAAAGGCCGGTCTGCGTAAAATATTGAATAACCTACGCAGTCAGAAATGTAGAGTTGAATCAAAGTTGATTCAACGTCGATGCGGTTGACAACGGGTTGAGTCGATATAAAATCGATATTCCTGTAATATTGACATAGTTGATTCGACGTCGAATCAATGAAAAACTA
>NW_017291590.1:0-306 GCF_001594075.2 Trachymyrmex cornetzi
TTTTTAGCAAAAATAATAACGCCACGGCCTTTCAGACATGATTCAAATGCTTTATGAAACACATACTTACTTACGTTGAAGTCGTCGATCATTTTGAACGTTAAGTGCTACACGCTGATAATCAATTCTAATAGATATATGTAATGAAATAGTCATTACTATATTATTTGTATTACCTCTATGTATCTGAGGATATTACAATTTTTGTTAAGACGTTAGTTTTCGATTTTCTTAATCGATACTTTTTTGTCAAAGCTAAACAATCTTAGAACTTTCGTTGTTACCTGCAGTTTACACTGCGCAACA
>NW_017291591.1:0-306 GCF_001594075.2 Trachymyrmex cornetzi
CCAATATGTTCTTACAATAGCACTTACTCACTCCAACGCATTAGTTGTAATGCGATGTGAATATATCTAGTGAGTTTTATCCTTTTTGAAAAAAGGATAAAAAGAGAAAGAAGTCTAAGTGATAACCATGGCAGTGCCATGGTAAGGGGTTCCGCACAATAAAAGGAACAGGGAACAGAGAACAGAAAATAAAAATTTCAATCTGTCAGAAATCATGTATTATGGAATACATAGTGTGTATTTCACAATACATGATTTTTGATAGGTTGAAATTCTTATTCTCTGTTCTCTGTTCCCTGCTTATTG
>NW_017291592.1:0-306 GCF_001594075.2 Trachymyrmex cornetzi
AATCAAATAAAATAAATGAATAAAATATTAATTTTAATTATTTAAAAAAAATTGTTTAAAATTGTTTAAACATTAAATTTAAAATTGTTTAAAGTGCACGAGTTTTAAACTCGTATTTGATTACAAACGTCAGATATAATATTTAAAAAATTATTTGAAGTAAGAGCAGTTTAAAGGAATTATGAACAAAAAAAGTTCAAAATTTCAGTCTCTTTTATATTTTTCTGTCTTTTTCAGATTTTTCATGACCAATTTCAATTTCCCTGACTTTTTCCAGTTTTTCAAGTCTGTGACAATTCTGTGCAA
>NW_017291593.1:0-306 GCF_001594075.2 Trachymyrmex cornetzi
GTCGAGGGTGAGAGTCGGGCGCCCCTGAAGCAGAGGAGAGAGGGGGTGAGAGTCGAGGTTGAGAGTCGTGCGCCCCTGAAGCAGGGGAGAGGGGTAAGAGTCGAAGGTGAGAGCCGGGCGCCCCTGAAGCAGGGGGGAGAGGGGGTGAGAGTCGAAGGTGAGAGTCTTGCGCCCCTGAAGCAGGGGAGAGGGGGTGAGAGTCGAAGGTGAGAGTTGTGCACATATACATATATATGCACAATTCCCTCTCGACAAAAATTTGTCCAATCGACAACACTAGCACTGTTCATTCCCCCCCCCCCCCCG
>NW_017291594.1:0-306 GCF_001594075.2 Trachymyrmex cornetzi
TATTCCGATCCTATTCGTATATTTGTATACGTAACCTAACGGCCTCAGGTCACAGTTTTCGGCTTCTCTTCCATACTACTTCTCTACTGTAACGTATATCTCTACACAAAGAAAATCGAATCCTTTCTGATCCTGTTCTTTAATAAAGGCAGTAAATTTTGGCACATTTTTTGCATTTATTTTTAAATTTCTAATTAAATTAACCATTTCAAAATTGAATTAAAATATATTATATTAAACTAATATATTAAAAGCGGCATTTCATTAGTTTTATATCGGATAGAACATGTAAAATAATAAGATTGT
>NW_017291595.1:0-306 GCF_001594075.2 Trachymyrmex cornetzi
TGGGCAGGCACTGATAGGTCGACATTGCAAACACGAATTGTCCCCACAGCAGAATTTGTAGAAGAATTTGGTATAAAGTTTCAACTATTAAAACCTCATTCATTTTTATCGAAACAGCAGTCGCAATTCTTTAGTGCTAAGAAAGCAAATTTAGAAGATGGTGAAGTACTCGTTGTTTTGGATTTTTCCGAAAATTACAAATACGTTGCTCAAGATGCATCTCAAGGTTTTCATTTTAATAACTCACAATGCACAGTCTTCCCTGTTGTGTGTTATTTTAAAGAAGATTTTGAAATTAAGCACAAG
>NW_017291596.1:0-306 GCF_001594075.2 Trachymyrmex cornetzi
TTTGCTGTTATATGTAAAACATTTTTTTCGTAAATTGCACAATTTATATATATGTATACTTCAACTGATTTATATATATTATAACTTTTAAAAAGGTCACTCAATTTGGTATCATCTTACATAATCTGAACCCATCTCTGACATATTTTTGCTATTATTGTTACTGTTACGTATTTTGGCTAAACGCGTTCAGAGATTATCACACAAGATGATTTGCAATCAAAAAACTTCATTAGCAAGTCCATAATTATCAAGTTATTTAAAGTAAAATTAGAAAATATTAATAATTGTTTAGATGAAACTCGA
>NW_017291597.1:0-306 GCF_001594075.2 Trachymyrmex cornetzi
TTCATCCTATTTCTTATTGGTTGAGTTTTCACATGTACGGTTTAATAAGATTCTTATTGTTTACATTACGTTATCATAAAGAAAGACGTTGTTTCCGTATATGTACTAATTATTCTGAGAAATATTACTAATTGTAAGACCTCGGTGGTCTAAAGGCTTAGGACGCTCGCATGAAATGAGATTCGGGTTCGACTTCCAGCCGAGGTAACATTTTTCGCAATAAATAAATTTATTTACGGATTCCCAGCTTATTAGGATTTCTTTAATAGATGCCTATTGAGCATTAAAATTTAATTGTGATATTAT
>NW_017291598.1:0-306 GCF_001594075.2 Trachymyrmex cornetzi
CTTACGTAATTATTTTGATGGTCTAACAATATTATTTTTAGATTTATAGTTAAGTAAATTTTCGGATACTTCTAGCAAAATAGTTCTATCCACAAAAAAAACACTCTAGATCAGATCTGTCTAAAACTTAGCTCGCAAGCTAAACGCTTCCACCTCTCCATCGTTTCGTTGAGAAATATAGAAAACAAAAAAGATAGAGCAGCCAATCACTGATTGGACTCTAGTAGTCTATTCTTTTTGTTATCTATCCATTTCACTCCATGAAATGATAAAAAAGTGGGTGGAAGCGTTTAGCTGGCGAGTCAA
>NW_017291599.1:0-306 GCF_001594075.2 Trachymyrmex cornetzi
TAAATTTTAAAACAAAATTCTCTCAGTGCAGAAATAAAATTAAAGATACAAAATATGATATTTGATCTTGCAGCCAAAATATGATATTTGATTGATAAAATATGATATTTGACTGCATCTGCAATATAGGAGAATTCAGAATGCTGAAGAGGACTCCAAAGTGAATCGAAACGTACAAAAATTTTAAATAAAGAAGACACTGGGACATTTAAGGTGTAATCATTTTATATTTTACATTACAATAATCGCGCACCTCCTCCCGACTGACTCTAAGTAGCCTGGAACTGTCATTGTTATAATAAACAT
>NW_017291600.1:0-307 GCF_001594075.2 Trachymyrmex cornetzi
TCTGGCACTCTGGTGGCACTTATCCATAGCCTTGGCGAAGAAGTCGTCCAGCAATAAGTTGGACAATTTCGGATTTTTGTCGTAAGCCGATTTTATGTTTCCTAGGAATACACTGCAAAAAAAATCACACAATTTTACGAATATTTTAATATGCATCTCTAAAGAACGTTTCTGAAATATTTTTAGTCTTTTAAGATGTTGTTTATGACGTTTCTTATATCCGAATTTACATCTTTGTATAATTGTTAATATATATGTACAACTTTTTATTTGGAGTGACTTGAAGTATAAAAACAATAATCTTGAT
>NW_017291601.1:0-307 GCF_001594075.2 Trachymyrmex cornetzi
AAAATGTGTTAATCTAATACATTGTAAATGTTAATTTTGATGAAAAAACGTGATTGCTTATAAATTGTGTTATGTTTTGTTGTGTTAATTTTTTAAATATTTTGTAATATTTGTGTTATTTTCTAATATATTCATTCTTGAATATCAATTTAACACAAAACTTTGAGTAGAAACGTTGAGACCGGGACATGTAAAGTATATTAAATTTAAAATACAAGAATAAAAAATATTAAATTTAACACAAATATTCCAATTTTGTATAATAATAATATAACAAAGTTTTTTAGAAAATCAATTTAAATGTTTT
>NW_017291602.1:0-307 GCF_001594075.2 Trachymyrmex cornetzi
TGTAAGAAATGTTGACCTGTTTCGAAAAAAATCAATATCAGAACATTTCATATTATGTTGCATAATATTGATTTTGCTTCCAAACAAGTTAATGCTTCTTGCATTTCATGTAATCATAGTTTTGCGCCCGTGGTGGACATAATTATAAATTTTTTCCAAATTAGTCAATATTTTTTGCATTTCTCTTCCTACCTTGATCTTTTCTACGTACGAGAGATATTCCTGTAAGAAAGTATTGGTCGCACTAAAAAGGGCGGATTGCTTTCTATCGTTTTAAAAAGAGCGAAATGATGGATGAAATAAATTT
>NW_017291603.1:0-307 GCF_001594075.2 Trachymyrmex cornetzi
TAACTAAAAACTAATATAATGTAATAATAGCGCAGGAAATATATTGAGCGGCGTAGTCAGGATAAAACGGCTAACGTTGCGAGCGCGTTCAGTGCGCAAGTCGTATAGAGAGGGTAGAGCACCGGAGAAGGGAGCATAGGTGATATAAGCGGGGCGCGTGCAGGAAAGAGGGATAGATACGAGATCGAGATCGAGAAGAACCAGAGAACGGGAGAGAACAGGGTTCCGGAGAAAAGGGAGTTCGAGTAAAACGGGCGTAACGAGAGTCGCGAGCGGGACCGTTTCCGGTCACGGGCGAAAAAGCCGA
>NW_017291604.1:0-307 GCF_001594075.2 Trachymyrmex cornetzi
GCTATCGGGAGCATGTGCGAAAAGACCGAAGACATAATAACGTATTATACCTTATGTCTTACAAAATTAACTATATTTTTTTTTCAGTGCTTTTGAACTATATTATTTATGTACCGATTCTTTTTTTTGTTTATATAATATGGTTATAAGTAAGTAATTTTTTTCAACATTTCTTCAAATTTGATTTTTTCTAAAACAAAAGATATACGAAAATCATCCTTTTAATTATTTTTTATGTTTTCATTTACTATTATTATTTCTATTACACTAAAAAGTAATTTTTCAAAAGAAAGAAGGATGTATGAAC
>NW_017291605.1:0-307 GCF_001594075.2 Trachymyrmex cornetzi
AGAAACACCATCAAACACTTTGGAGAATTACAATTTTTATATAAATGAAATTAATAACCTGCAACCTTCAATTAAAAAAAAATCTGATAAAACTTTCAAAATCACTCACACATTATATTGTACAATGATTGATGGAAAAGTGTGTAACGTGTTGACGGGTCAAAAATCGACGACATCCTGCAATATTTGTGGAGTAAGCCCAAAATATATAAATGATTTGCAGTACATAAAAAGATTAAAAATGAATGAAGAACATTACAAGTTTGGTTTATCCACTCTTCATTGCTGGATACGATTTATGGAATGT
>NW_017291606.1:0-307 GCF_001594075.2 Trachymyrmex cornetzi
ACGATACTGACGCTGCGTTCGACGCGCATGCGTCAGAAACGCGTCCCGTCCGGCATCACTGGTGGGGGTGGAGTTTCGGGTGGACGAGAACAGCCCGTTGGCAATCGAGCTGCGACGGGAGGCGACCCGCCGCCAGGCTTTCAGAGAGGACGAAATGACGCCGCAACAGCAGCAATTTTGGGCCGACTGAGACGACCGGCTCAAGCATATTCGCGAGCGTGACCCATGGGGGAGCCCACGTTCAACTTTCTTCGAGGCGGTGGCAAAACGACCGGAGAATTTCGGCAGCCCACCACGCCAAGAAGAA
>NW_017291607.1:0-307 GCF_001594075.2 Trachymyrmex cornetzi
AGCAGATGAATGTGTTTTCTTTGCATTAAGTGTATTTCCCATCTCGGAATCGAAAAGACGTCTACTTAGCTGCCCCTCTCCCCCACTTAACCAAATTTTAATGAATAAATTATATAATAATAAGCTATTTATGCGCCCTCAAAATCTGCAAAAAAAATTTTTGCGCTAATTTCGTTTAGCTAAAAAAAAACTTTGTAGGGGGAGTTGAGTAGACCGACAGTAAGTCCCTCCATAAAAAAATTTTTTTAGCTAAGCGAAATGAGCACAAAAAAATTTTTTTGCAGATTTTGAGAGAGCATAAATAGCG
>NW_017291608.1:0-307 GCF_001594075.2 Trachymyrmex cornetzi
GTTTACCTCCAAGAAGATAGTATCCCATTGTCAGAATTATAATGTAATTTATAGAATTCTGTGGCTCTTTTTTAATGAATTCTGCAGTTGTATATTCAAGAAAATTTAATAATTAAAAGCAACGTGAAGATATGAGATATCAAACGTTATATGAAAATCGATCGCAATTTTGCTTATTTTAATCGAAATAATTGTTATTTTCTAATCAATGTCGAATTCCTCTAATAATTCCTTAAAAGAGAAATATACGCAAAAGGAACGGTTTTGCTAACGTAACTAAAAATTTAGTTATAATAAATATAAATCT
>NW_017291609.1:0-307 GCF_001594075.2 Trachymyrmex cornetzi
TTTGCTATTTAGTAGAATTGACCACTTATGATTGACAGTTAATCACCGATTCGGCTCAATCGAGTTCGTGAAACCGGCCCTTTCTATATAATACTAAGTATCCAACCCAATTAATAGTTGTTATAATTTTTCTTCAAGGATATTCTTATAACGATATGTATCATTCGTATTAAAGATTTGATATCAACAAAACTGGCACCAAGTTAAATTCCATGTAATTCAGAAACCAAATTATATAAATAATCAAATATCTAAAAAAAGGCTTGAAAAAATCTATCAATAATAATAATAATAAGCAAGCCCATCA
>NW_017291610.1:0-307 GCF_001594075.2 Trachymyrmex cornetzi
TAATCGCGGTAATTCTTGCGAAAGATATATTTGTTACATATTAATAAAAATCATTTTACAAACATTTCGACTTTCTTTCGAGCCATCCTCAGTATATCTAAATAATCAATTCTTGTCGATCCTCAAGAGTGACCATTCCATTGTTATGAATGAAAGGAGTGGTCACTCTCCCGTCTAACCATAGAGGATCGACAAGAACTGATTATTTAGATACACTGAGAATGGCTCGAAAGAAAGCCGAAACGTTTGTAAAATGATTTTTATTAATATGTAACAAATATATCTTTCGCAAGAATTACCGCGATTA
>NW_017291611.1:0-307 GCF_001594075.2 Trachymyrmex cornetzi
CAAGTGTTAAAAGCATTCAATACCGTGTATTGCTACCTCGGCGTCGAATAACCTCTCCTAAACGTTTTTGCATATTAATGCATGCTCTGATTGAATCTTGAGGTATCTCGTACCAGATTTCATGTAGAGATTTCTCAAGCTCTTGCCGATTAGCAGGAGGCCTCTCCATGTTACGTAATCTCCTACCCATCATGTCCTATACATGCTCAATAGGATTGAGGTCTGGGCTGTTAGATGGATGAGACAATAACTGTATATTGTTTACTGCCAAGTATTCACGAGTTACCCTCGCAACATGGGGAAGTGC
>NW_017291612.1:0-307 GCF_001594075.2 Trachymyrmex cornetzi
AAACATGTTCCCATCGGTTTGGAAAAATCTTTATATCATCCCACTTAAGAAAATCCCCAATCCATTAAATCCATCCGATACTCGACCAATAGCAAATCCACCCCATCTCTCAAAAGTCATCGACTCACTAGTCACCCAGCAGATCATCAAATACTTAGAGAATAACAAAGTGCTACACCCTAGACAATCTGGGTTTCGTAAACACCATAGCACACAAACCGCTTTATTACATCTCTTAGATGATGTCAGATGTGGGATCGATAGGGGTTGCGTGACCATCTTGGTACTGTTTGACTTTACGAAAGCC
>NW_017291613.1:0-307 GCF_001594075.2 Trachymyrmex cornetzi
CTGATAAATTATGCGTGCGCGTAATTTATCAGTAGCGTACAGCATTAGAGACAGTTATAAAAAACAGATTTATTTCTACTACGTTTAAGTTGAATTCTTACTCATGGATCAATAAAAAAAATTGCATTTTTCTGTCTATCGATAGCATATTTCTGTGTATTAATTATATACTCAAAAGAAACTAAATAAAAGATATAAATTATTTAACAAATTAGAGCTTTTACCGAATTTTATAATGTTTAACACATAAAACATAACAATTTGTCTATGTTGTACACAAACTTTAATAAATTTTACACCAAGTACC
>NW_017291614.1:0-307 GCF_001594075.2 Trachymyrmex cornetzi
AGACATGCATGGCTTAATCTTTGAGACAAGCATATGACTACTGGCAGGATCAACCAGGTAACTACTATCTGTATCCTCCTAAGCACGAATGCACGGAAGACACCACCCGGTACTCGCAGACACATTACATGTCTCGCATTCCCGAGCAATAGGAGTTCATCAATAACACCATCTGAGAAGCAGACAGTCAGACAGACAAAGCTATGACCAAGCTGATCATAACTATTGAAAGTCACAGAGCCAACCCAACCTAGTCCCCCAGGTCTCACAATTTCCAGGACAATGCCACCCTGTCAAAACTCTGACA
>NW_017291615.1:0-307 GCF_001594075.2 Trachymyrmex cornetzi
TAGATAACCTCTGTTTTTTCAACTAAGAATAACATTATATCATAACAACATTACATGTTACATATCGTTTTGATTTAAAATTATGAAATAATGATTATGCATAATCGAATTTTTATCATCCAAATAGTTTTGTATACTAAGATAGTTTTGTACACTAATAGAGTCTAATAATAGCCATCAAATATTGAGTGAAATAATTTTAATCAAATGTTCGTATAATGTTAATATAACAAAAAATAATTTGATTTTTTTAAATATTTACTATAAAGTTTTACCAAACATAATAATATAACACTGTTTGATAATA
>NW_017291616.1:0-307 GCF_001594075.2 Trachymyrmex cornetzi
AGCGCGGAGCGGGGCGCGCGGGGCGAAGCCTTAGCTTCTACGCGGTGTTTTGACGCGTTTTTCTTTGTTGGGAATCGGCAGCTGTCACCAGTGCTCTGAAGTGAGCACAAATTTCGGAGATAGTTGATAGTTTGATTTTCAAATTGGTCGGCCTTCCGAGTTCCTTCAACAAAATAAAGTAGAGAGTTTAGAGGATGCGTCAGTTGGCTTCATTTCGCAATCTCTCTATCTACGCTCTCTGTTGTGTTGAGAAGGACTGGAAAGGATTTAAGAAGGCCTTAAGGGCAGATAAATAAATTAGAAGTGA
>NW_017291617.1:0-307 GCF_001594075.2 Trachymyrmex cornetzi
CCAAATATTTTTGCACTTAAAATGAGATAAATATATATTTGATTTTGTAAAGAAAAAAAGCGAAGATGCCAAGTTCAAAAAGTGCGAGCAACGCGAATAGATGGTGTATGCAGTTCGACTAAACCACGCCTACTTTTGCTCCGCGTCGTCAATAAGGTTCAAGGGTTACCAACTGTGAAACGCGAAACATGGGGCAGTATATTCATAGTCGATTCTTGCATTTAAGACTGTCTTAAGTACAATCTTAAGATGTAAATCAATCCGAGGACTGTATTAGCATCTTAAGATATTATTTAAAACGGTTTTA
>NW_017291618.1:0-307 GCF_001594075.2 Trachymyrmex cornetzi
TTTGAATCAGTTTCAAGCAACAACAGTTTTTTCTTCGGATTCTAATAAATTCAAATGCGTATAGAAAAAACTAGCAGTTTGTAATTATATTATTAATATTACCTCTCATTATTCTAAGATTTATTATTCTCATTCCTTTTTTAAATCATAATAATGAAAAGAATTTTAAGGAATTTAAAAATTGGATTTATCTTACACTATACAAACAAGTAAAATTTTCATTGAAAAAGGAGTATATATTCTATAAAAAGGAAAATATTATTTATATAAAACTGCAGTGATTTCTGATAGTACACCATGACCTGAT
>NW_017291619.1:0-308 GCF_001594075.2 Trachymyrmex cornetzi
GTGTTCTGCATTTGAGACCCCATTGGGATTTTGCCAATTTGCCAAGTTTATCGAATAGTGATCTTACTCTATTTTTCAAGTACTTATAATGTGACTCGACTCTCATACCTCTATCCAAGTAGATACCAAGGTACCTAACTGAGTCTTTGAACTTGATTTTCGACTCACCTTGCAACGGTGTGCATTTTTCCTGCTTTACGCCATTAATTAGAGAAACCCGCAACATTTACAGAAAACCACGCCCAGGTCAACGCCGGCAGAGCGGAAACAATTTCCAGTGGAAATGGAACAACAACCGACAGCGGGAC
>NW_017291620.1:0-308 GCF_001594075.2 Trachymyrmex cornetzi
CTCCATATCACATCCGGACGCCTGCAGTACAGTCCGGGAATTGTTATAAACGGCCCTGATATAATTACGGAACTCGGACGGTAAATCCGCCTCCTCCAGAGTCCGATGTATGACATGGTGGGTTACCGTGTCGAATGCTTCCGACAGGTTCACACATGCCACATGAAGCGTTCTGCATTGCCTCCGGGTGTCTCCGAGCACAGCGGACAGCACCGTGATGTTCTCACAGGCCCCATCCACCGGCCGAAAACCCCTTTGGCGAATATCAAAGATATTCAGGGCCGACAGTCGATTGGCTAGAATTTTAT
>NW_017291621.1:0-308 GCF_001594075.2 Trachymyrmex cornetzi
CAATTCAGCATATGAAACTTAAGGATTATTTCGAGATTGATATTAAAAGACTCTTTTGGAAACATGCATAAAATAGATGAGCTTCTCTGGAGAAAGGCCTTCTACGTTGTTGTATATACAGTCAAGGAGTTACGGAAGGTAGAGTTACGGAAGGTAATATTTATAATGTGATATATTTCTGGTTTAATAAATGAAAAAATGTACAGTGAAACGTATTTCTTTGATAATGTTCGCGTTCAGCAGATTCAATTGTTGTGGAGTGGATTTGTGAGCGCTCGCTGCTATTGGATAATCTAAAAGAATATACC
>NW_017291622.1:0-308 GCF_001594075.2 Trachymyrmex cornetzi
TAAGATACCCTTCGAATACCATAAAATATATCGTGGTAAGTAATAATAAAGTATACGCTAAATTTGTTTTATAAATTTATTTATATTTTCAAAAATAACATGTTTATTATTATTAATAATTCAAAAATTTTTAAAATAATAATATAACAATATTATTCCAGCGAGCCTGTGATATCAAGGCAAGTGGAAGAACACTTTACGCAGCCCTTCGCCTACGCATCTGCCGCCGATGTCACAGGCTATCAGAAGCAATTTTCCTGCACTTCTAGGGGAACAGGAAAATCGACTGAGTTGCAAGATTTGCAAAG
>NW_017291623.1:0-308 GCF_001594075.2 Trachymyrmex cornetzi
AAAAATTAGAAAATATATACAGGGTGAATCATAAGTATGTTTAAAGTTTTATGAACGTTCCTGGAAAAGAAGGAAAAACAAATGTTCCTACAAACTTTAGATTGTAAATGCTTCGTTATCGAATGGACCCAAGATAATGGACCCAAGATTTGAAATAATGATTGAGTATCAAATCAGATTCTTGGTTAAACATGTATCGAAAATGATGCAGGATACTTTGAGCATTTCTTGTAAACAAAAAATTCCCACTTGAGAAACTTTTAAATAAAGTCATTATTTAATACTACTATATTTGTGTCCATTACTTT
>NW_017291624.1:0-308 GCF_001594075.2 Trachymyrmex cornetzi
GGCCAACGTTGGCAGTATGTCGGCACTCGGTTGTCACGCTAATCTCGGCGCGACGTCGGTCCAGGCTATGTTAGCCGACACTGATCTGAAGTTGTCTTCAGGCCACCGTCGGGCCAAGCTTGGACCAATGTTGATAATATGTCGGCAACCGGTTATCGTCAATCACGGCGCGACATCGACCCAGATAACGTGTGCGATCTATCTAAGGTTGATGAAATTTAACCAATCAAAGAAAAAAAATTTTATGAAATGACCAATTAAGCAATTAATATATGCTCTTTAAATTATTTAGAATAAAATAAAAAAAT
>NW_017291625.1:0-308 GCF_001594075.2 Trachymyrmex cornetzi
ACTTAGGTTATGTTCTCTATTATAGATGTAATATAAATGTTGTGGGATGATATTTTCATGAATTCATGTTTTTAGGAATCTGATACGGATAGTATTTTTTATAATAATCTTTTGGTGTTTTGACCAGGTTTTCATTAAATTCCACGTGATATAACCAAATGTTATATATATAAAATTAAAAAACAATACTTGATTCTGACGCATTTTTCAGCCAGCGTATAATTAAAGAATGCTAATTTCGACTCGGTATTTGAATTTCAATTCCGAACACCCGATTTCTCAAAAAAAGGGTACAATTATCAGCTTGG
>NW_017291626.1:0-308 GCF_001594075.2 Trachymyrmex cornetzi
GATTTTAAACGTGGCTTAAACTCTATCTATCTATGTCTGTTTTTCAGCTTAAAACGAGACAGATAGAGTTTTAAGTCTCGCTTAAAGTCAAAGTAACGTTGATGCAACCGAACCTAAAACTGTTATTATACTTGAATCATAGGAAGACCTTCAATGAAACTATTTTTTTAAAGAAAGTTCAAGTTACTATTACTTTTCTTTGCGAGATCGGAATAAGAAGACTTTCGAATTAAGAATACAAATAATCTCAATCTAGAGTGGTTGTAAATATATGTTGCTTAGTATATATTTTTGGTAACATTTTTCTG
>NW_017291627.1:0-308 GCF_001594075.2 Trachymyrmex cornetzi
GTGTTTTTCTTGAACGAGTATTTCAAGAATGTCTCACCTATGAAGGCGAGATGGATTATAAGATGTATTTGGATTTCCCTTTTAGCATTAGAGAATCGGCACGAACCTCAGTCTTCATTATCTCTTTCGAATTCTCGACAACTCTCTCTTAACAATCGTGGTTACTTGGATACTTTTTGTCTGAATTATTTTTTCAGAGTATGTATTACTGTAACATAAATTTTGTTACAGTTTCTGAATCAGTTTCACGAAGTAAAAAACGCTAAAATATTTTGTAGGCGATACAAGAACAGATGACAATGCATGGT
>NW_017291628.1:0-308 GCF_001594075.2 Trachymyrmex cornetzi
AATGAGAATTATATGCATAAACACCACTATTTTTTAGAGGGTATATTTTACGAACATCGCTAGTAGTATGATAGTACGACAAGTATGAGCGAGTATCTAGCGAAAGGTATTAATGTTAAATTGAACAATATTAGATTTAACATCTTATAACGAGCTAATAATATTTTTCATTTTATGTAAGACATTTTTTTATTTTTTTCTTGATGACGATGTAATAAGAGAATAGAGAATAATAAGCGTTCCTATTATATTTGATCCAAAGATGATTTACAACATTACTTTTAGATTTTTGGACAAGCTTGGTAAAG
>NW_017291629.1:0-308 GCF_001594075.2 Trachymyrmex cornetzi
TTTTAAACCAAATTTCAGGAGCATCGCAAGCGATCCATATTGTAATTTTCTGTTTTATATACTTAAGTATATGCGTAATGAAGAAGATCATATATTAAAAATTGCTACTGCAATATTTATTTATTTAAATTAGGCTACAAAAAGAGAATACGAGAGAGACGTTGGTGGCAAACTTTTATTTTATTTTTGAAACGAATGAGCAGAGTTTATTCAAAGATATAAATGTCAATAAATTGTTGGACATGTCAAAAACTTAATGCGAATGTCAGCAAGTGAATTCTAATACGTTATTTGATTAATTATAAAAA
>NW_017291630.1:0-308 GCF_001594075.2 Trachymyrmex cornetzi
GATTATCAATTTCCTAACGCGCTAAAACAAATTATTAGTATTATTACTATTATTAATATTATTTATGTTATAATTGCTTGAATATTTCAAACACACCATTCCATCCAAAGATAAAATATAATTCTTTTATAATAAATACAAATTCTGACGGATATGAAAATGTGTTCGCTTATACATACATCTAAATATTAATGAAAGTTTTTATCAAAGTTCGTGTGGCTAAACACAAAGTGTTTAAACGGAAGTAAATAATAATGTAATTTTGATACGTTGATAGTTTTTCTGAATACATGATTAAAGGATATATA
>NW_017291631.1:0-308 GCF_001594075.2 Trachymyrmex cornetzi
TCTTTTAATTTTTATAAGATTTTCTTTAACATAATTTTAATTAGTTTTCTCTTTTTATTGGTAATTAACGTTTTAATTTAATTATGTAATTAATTTTTGTATTAATATGATTAATTTCATTATAATTTCATTATAATTATTTCTAGATTATTTTTAATAAATATTTTTTGCGTACATATTTAATTTTTCAGAAAAGTAAATTTGCATTTCTACTAAATAATTATTTAAAAATTTATGTTTAAATTTTTTTTACATTTGATACACAGTTTTGATTTTTAACACTGAAGAATTAATTTATATATGCGTGT
>NW_017291632.1:0-308 GCF_001594075.2 Trachymyrmex cornetzi
TATAGGTACGAGGCTGATTGTCAAAATGCTTAGATATAACTTCATCAAATATAGCATAAAATATATACGATGCTTTTGATGCAAACTATTTTACACAACAAATCATTACATCACCAATCTACAGTTTAAAAAAAGCGATTTTTTTACCACTGATTGAGTTATACCTAAGCATTTTGATAATTAACCTCGTACGACAACTGGCCCCGATCTTCCCTATATCATTCACAGAGTGCATCACATGATGTATTTGTGAGATTTTTGCAGAGTGATCTTAGCCATTTTCTCTCGAAGAACAAGAGAGAGGAAAG
>NW_017291633.1:0-308 GCF_001594075.2 Trachymyrmex cornetzi
ATTCGGTATACCTAAATCAACTGCCAATCGTGTGCTCAAGATCAATAAGTTTCACCCATACCATATTCATCTAACTCAGCAATTGAAACAGAGGGATTTCCAACGCCGAGTTCGTTTCTGTAACTGGGCTCGAGATCAAATCGAACAAAATCGCCGGTTCATTGCTCATATGCTTTTTTCTGACGAAGCCACGTTTTGTAACAGAGGAGGCGTTAATAAACATAACTGCCATTATTATTCTGATATTAATCCATATTGGCAGAGAAGCCAAGACTTTCAAAGGCAGTGGTCTATTAACGTTTGGGCAG
>NW_017291634.1:0-308 GCF_001594075.2 Trachymyrmex cornetzi
TTTGTGCTATCATAGCACTTGTTATTTAATACAACACTTTATACTAATTAGGCATGTTGCTATTATATCTAATTTTGTTTTCCTTATTCTAACTATAGATATCATTATGTAATCGTTAAATTTTTTAAGTTTTTAATAAAAAATGTAAATGTTTTTACATTTCTACGAAGTCTGTAATCATTTATTAATGTTAACTAATAATTATTATTGGAATTAAACATTAATATTATCCCGAATAGATAGAGGTTGTTTAAATAGCTGTTTATTAGTAGAATATCTATTAGCTGCTAGAGCTAAATGACTAAAAT
>NW_017291635.1:0-308 GCF_001594075.2 Trachymyrmex cornetzi
AAAAAATATCGTGTACCTGAGAGTAATAGCGAGCCTCTGCTCCGGTTCCAAAGCTCTCCAATTTCTTTTTATCAAATGTGCTCTTATCCTTTCGAGCAAATTGTTAAAAAATGGTAATGTCATTCGGGTGTAACGAAAAAACATCACCGAATCTAATTTCATTTCTTGCAGCAAATTCATATAATCTCCTTGATTGTTACGTTGACAGTTGATGGAACGAACCCACCACCTTCTGTTAGCCCACTTTTTTGATTTTTCTCTGCGACGCAGCAATAGAAGACCAGCACCCAGAACCAAAAGTCCCAACA
>NW_017291636.1:0-308 GCF_001594075.2 Trachymyrmex cornetzi
AAATATTCTTTATTTTATAGCAAAAAATGTCAAAAGTGGCCCTTTACTCCCCGGTCTACCGTAAGCAAATTTTAGCGTGGCGACTGCTCTTTCCCGACTGCTCTTTCAAAGTGTGCAATTATTTACTAATATTGTATCAATTTAAATAATTAGATATTGAATATTAATTATTGCATATTTTTAAATTAATTTTTTGTTTATTAGTTTAAGTTTAATTTTTAAATTTAATTTTTACTTTTAATTTCTTTAAATTTAATTTTTTATTTAGTTATTTTTTATTATCATTTAAAATAGTTTTAGTTTTTTAA
>NW_017291637.1:0-308 GCF_001594075.2 Trachymyrmex cornetzi
CTCGACCGCGCGGCCCTCACGCGGCGGCGGTCGTAGGCGCCGGGCGTCAGTGCTGGCGCGCGTTCTGCCAGCGGCCGGGCACCTCAGGAGTGACACTATTGTATTCGCGCCCGGCAGGTCGATTGTGGCGATTAAATCGCCACAAAAGAATTGGACGTGTTGGTGCGCACTGCAGTGCGTCACTGGCTGCGTTTTCCCCATGATGTTCCTGGTGGATATTTTCATGCGCCGATACAGAGTGGCGTGCTTGGCATGCCTCTACTCAAAGTTTTTATCCCTATCTTAAAGCATAACCGACTGCAGCGGCT
>NW_017291638.1:0-308 GCF_001594075.2 Trachymyrmex cornetzi
TCTGGCACATATTGACATAGAATATTAAACAACTCGTAAACTATTAACTTTTTGATAATTGTACCTTAATACTTTTATGAACAGAATAATGAGATGAATCAGTTGGTATATAGAGAACAAATAATTGCTTTAAAAAAGTATGTATGCAAAATGGATAATTTTTTTAAAATAAGCAATTATGTTTTCTTTCCACTAACTGATTCATCTCATTATTCTGTTCATGAAAGTATTAAGGTACGTCCTCTCGAAACTCTTCTACTTTCATTTGAAACATTTTTTTATATCATCAAAAATAAGCGAGATATTTC
>NW_017291639.1:0-308 GCF_001594075.2 Trachymyrmex cornetzi
GTCCTTCTGATAAAAATAAAATAGAGAGTTTAGAGGAAGCGTCAGTTAGGCTTTGTTGCGTCGCGGCAGCGATCTCCCTATAAGTCAGAGTGGGCGCTTTGCTACCGCGGCTAAACAGGGGATAAGTAGCATTCAGAAATCTTTACGATTATGGATTGTGAATAATAACTCGACGCTGACGCATTTTCGAGACAGCAATCACGGTATATTCGGATTCGTAGGGGCGATCTCCGGTATGAATTAAATACTGCGTGAAGTCGAGCACCGTCGAGCGGCAAACAGTGCATTCATTCACAGGCCTTGACCGT
>NW_017291640.1:0-308 GCF_001594075.2 Trachymyrmex cornetzi
AGAAAATTTTGATGTTTTTTAGGCTTCCACGGCTATTATCTTTAAAGATGCTAGGAGGTTTGCCAGTTATCGTGTTTTTTTCCATTGCTAATGCCAACGTTTTGTAAATTTTACCGTTTACTTCACCAGGACGAGAGTGCTCTTCGCCTAATGAAGTGAACGGCGAAGTTCACGAAACGTTGGCATTAGCAATGGACAAAAATACAACGATAATCCGCAAACCTTCTAGCATCTTTAAGAGGATCATATATTTCAAAAATATATTGAATAATAGCACTCGACCCGAGAGGCGTCCGCCGTGGACGAAT
>NW_017291641.1:0-308 GCF_001594075.2 Trachymyrmex cornetzi
GTAAGATGGAAAATAATTTTTTATGTGCGTACTTACCGATCGCAGAAATATTTCTTGTGCTCCTTTCTTGTCAATTGATCTCACGAGGCGCGACAGGTTCTTGCGAAATGGCCCACATTGTCGTCGCGCGGATCTTGCAGGTACAGAAGATTGATATGCTTCTCCTTCTTATCGCTGGTGAGCCGTACAGGAAGGATCTGTTTGTTCTCGATGCCGTATACGTTGATCGACACCGCGTTCAAACATTCGAATTTCAGAACGTCTTTCAAAGTCACTGGAAACTCGATACCCGCAAAATTTAGCACAGT
>NW_017291642.1:0-308 GCF_001594075.2 Trachymyrmex cornetzi
GCATCATCCTTCGGATATTGAGAAAACCCGATTCGTCGTTGATCGCTGTCCTCTCTACGTCGTTCGTCGTGTTCTAAGCTACCTCGTCGTGAAACAGGTTGTTGCTGCACAACTTGCTTATGTCGTCATGATTCTTCCTGCTGTCGTGTTTCGTCGTCCAACACTGCAGCTGAGCCTTGTGTCGTCGTAGGTTCCTTTTCTGTTAGGCCATCGTCGTTGTTGGCATCGTTATTTATGCCTATATCTTCGTCATCGCTCTCGTCGTCGCTTTCTGGCGTGAACTGATTTAATTTAGCTAACCTGGTGCA
>NW_017291643.1:0-308 GCF_001594075.2 Trachymyrmex cornetzi
AATATATGGTATATGACATATTTATATAATATATGTATGTAAAATGTAACATATTATATTTTTATTTATAGAACATGTTCAAAATGTCCTCCATTTTCTTCTACACATAAGGCAATTCTCTGCATTAAATTTTCTCGCACCTTCGATAAGCTCACCTTCGAGCCCCTAGAGTAGAGAGTCTGGACATACGGACAGCGGAGTACTCTCAAAATGGAGGAATATGTGTGTGCATTTTTGTGTGAGTGAGTGAGTGAGTGAGTGAGTGAGTGAGTGAGTGTGTGTGTGCGTGCGTGCGTGCGTGCGTGCGT
>NW_017291645.1:0-309 GCF_001594075.2 Trachymyrmex cornetzi
ATATTAATTTACGAAAATATACATGGAGACTTATTTTTCGAATTTCATTTAAAATGATATTTGCAATAACAGTTTTATTTATTAGTACTTGTAATTCAAATATAACTTCAAGACAAGGCTTAAAATTAACAGTAGCATCTTGGAAAAGATAGTTTTATTTACGTTATTATACAGTTCCATAAAAGATTCATAAAAGATCACATATTTCGATATTTCTTCATGAATATGCTTCTTGTTTTCTTCAGCAACGATATCGCAATTTTACAGGACATCGATTGCGTCTCTTCTCGAAAGCATCGTTCGTTATTC
>NW_017291646.1:0-309 GCF_001594075.2 Trachymyrmex cornetzi
ATATAAAAAAAAATCCTACGTACGTCTCCGGAGAAAGGTATTTCGAATGTACTGTCAAAATTTGGTATGGATCGGTGAAGATTTCCTCGAGTTATGTCTTCGGCCAGTTTAAAAAAAGTGATTTCGAGAAAAACGCGTTTAAAGTTGTAAGTATAAAATTGTAAGTATAAAAGTAACTATAAAATCATATTAAATTCGTATATATCTTTAATCTGCGATGCCTGCCCCGTACAATTGTCCTTCTACATCACCTCTTCGGCTTCTTTTTCCTTTCGGAAAGCTTTCAATTGCATGCGGGCTTCTTTTGCG
>NW_017291647.1:0-309 GCF_001594075.2 Trachymyrmex cornetzi
GCGAACGACGATCAATATTCAATCAATGCAAGGATTGCGGGTAGAGACGACGAGTCTCATTATATATCTCGACATCGGTTTCTTGATGCCTCTGCGTTAATCGTCGCATGATGGTTCATTAACGATCAGCATATTTGTTATTATGCATACGTGATTTCAGGATCAGGTTCAACCGATTCAAGTAGGTTAAATAGCATCAAACCCCTCCTCATTAGGGACCAAATTGGCCAATAGCAAAGTTAATTCAAATGGAATATAAAGTTAATTAAATATGAAATACAAATGCACGAGATAAACTCGACTAGAAAC
>NW_017291648.1:0-309 GCF_001594075.2 Trachymyrmex cornetzi
GCGAGCTGAGGAAAGTTGAAAACTCTACTCACTTTATTCGAAGAGTTGAAATCCATCGTCAATTCAATGAGATTCATAATGACTTGACTTCAATCTGCGATCGAAACTTTTTTTATTTCATTGAGAAATTAATTATGCCTATTCTAGTTAAAGGTGAGCCTAAGATACTCACTGGTGCCTTCGAGACGCTTGACGCTACGACTAGTGGCCAGGTAGAAGATTCTCAGGTAATAAAAGACAATACCGACAAAAGCTGTGGGTATCAGCAGCCACACGTTCGAGATGGCGACTAGAACGGTGATGCTCAGC
>NW_017291649.1:0-309 GCF_001594075.2 Trachymyrmex cornetzi
AAAAATTACGTAAGAAAACATAGTTAAATCCCAATCAACAAAACCATGCAGGCCTGTGTAATGCATATATATAATACGCATAAGATACAAATACAAAGTATAATATGTATTATATATATATATATACACACATACATACATATATATGTTAGTGAATTTATATCGTTACGTTTACTCCGCGACTCATACGACATATTTCACTTAAATACGAAGGTTGTAAGATATAAACAGTTCATTTTTTCATGTTTGGTTCAAATTTAAATCAAATATATATATTTATATTATTTGACGTAAATTTGACCTAAACAC
>NW_017291650.1:0-309 GCF_001594075.2 Trachymyrmex cornetzi
GTAAACAAAGTGACAAAGTCAAAGTCAAAGTCACAAAATCAAAAATAGACTTCAGTCCTGATGACCCGTTGCTGCGGGTCAGTTATCTTGTACATACGTTTTCGGGCCAAATTGTTCTAATCCATTAAAATCGATTTCATCATGCCTAAGATTACAAATTTTGTACAATATAATTTTGTAATAGTTTACAATTTTGGTTAGGGTGTACAATAATCGCTGGGTAGGTCCAGCAGGAACTCAACCTTGGCCTCCTAGATCACCAGACTTAAATCCTTTGGAATATTTCCTTTGGGGGCATCTGAAATCATT
>NW_017291651.1:0-309 GCF_001594075.2 Trachymyrmex cornetzi
ATTAAATAATTTTATTCTTTTAAGGTTATGAGGTTATCGTGACAATAAAGAATAAAATATAATCGAAAGGATTAAATTATATTTATTAACAATGAAAATATATGAATTAACTTGCTACCCGGTAAAAAATTTTTCATGCATGAATATGTACAAATATGTATCAATGTACATAAATATTCGTAAATATACATAATTTTATATGAAATATGTCCATACATGTTCATACATCCTTTTTTTTTGTAAAATTATTTTTAGTGTAATAGAAATAACAATACAGTAATGTAAAAACATTAAAAATAATTAAAAGAA
>NW_017291652.1:0-309 GCF_001594075.2 Trachymyrmex cornetzi
AATTCTCTCTCTCATTTTAAAGAAGGAATATGTGTAAGACAGTCGTTTTTTTGACAATTCTCATGCAAGATTTTAAAATTTAAATGCGACATGGCATCGCATTAACATGACAAATCTGCAGTAATTTTAATATATCGAGGACTGTTTGCGACAGAGCTATAATAAAGTCTGATGCAAGTAATATATGGAGCTACTTGTGAAAATCGCTGAAAACCTATACTCTTATCTATGTGACTTATCTTTGCCTGCATACATACTTTCCCATTTCGTGCAGTTCTGCGCGCTGTGTCAATATCCATGGCTGCCTAT
>NW_017291653.1:0-309 GCF_001594075.2 Trachymyrmex cornetzi
AGGTCGAAAGCCAGGTACTGGTAGACCAGATTGTTGAATGGTGTAAATCGGCCAAACTTCAAACTTCCGAGCGAAAGACTGAGGTAATCTTGTTCAGAAGCGAGGAAGTAAGAAGGGTATAAGCTAACATACTGGGAGGAGTGCGCCAGGATAGGAGGCCAAAAAATAGGAAAAGGAAAATAAACTTTAAAAGTAGACCATTCACTGGTAGGTTAGGTGAGTCGAAATTCAAGTTCAAAGACTCAGTTAGGTACCTTGGTATTTACTTGGATAGAGGTACGAGAGTCGAGTCACATTGTAAGTACTTGA
>NW_017291654.1:0-309 GCF_001594075.2 Trachymyrmex cornetzi
TATCCCTTGGTCTTCTTAGGATTTTTGTTATACATAATTGTCTCTGAGGAGGGTTCAAAAGTGAGTCGAAACATGTAAGAGTGTTTGTTTGTAATAAAGAAGTTACTTCTTCTATATTTTTATATTTTTCTATATTTTTGGAATTTGCGGAATTTTATCTTCGCCTGACTCCTATTGCCCTTTTCTTTCAAGTTTTTGAATTTTAAGGAGTCTTTGTTAGTGGTTATTATTTTACGTTTTAAATAATCTATTAACATAAAATTTTCTATTGTTAATTTATTCATTGTTCCTTAATGAAATACTTATATC
>NW_017291655.1:0-309 GCF_001594075.2 Trachymyrmex cornetzi
TGCCTCTCTCTCGCTCTTTCTTTCGCTTCTCTCTCTCTCTCTCTCACACAGGCTTTCACTCATTCTTTCTGTCTCTGTCTCTCGTACACAGCGGTGCAGCCACCCATTTAAAAAATTGCTCTCTCTCTCTCTTTCTATCTCTCTATCCCTCTGTTCATTCCTTTCCCCACTAAACCGCCCTTCCGCCATCGGTTCGCACAAAAGAATGTCCACTCTCTGATATACATGTTTATGCATACATATATGTATATATCACTTGGCACGTGTATCCTCACACGAAGCCACTTTGGAAATTGGTTCACGTTTCGT
>NW_017291656.1:0-309 GCF_001594075.2 Trachymyrmex cornetzi
CAAATAATATAATCAACCTCATAGAATAAAGTTGTTTAGTTGAAAGTAGTTGTTACGTTTTATCGAAGTCAATTTCTTCACCTGCATATCAAAAAGTGTATATAAGATTTTAAAGAATGACACATATTCTCATCTGATTTTTATCGTACAAACAAATATGTAACAAAATGTGTTTAGTCGAGTATTTCTAAAAATGTAGTGTACGTAACATGACCTATACAAGACGAAGTATAGTTCATGTTACATAAGTTGCTTTCCATTTACACACAAGTGAAACTGAGTCTGAAGTGAGCTGAGTATTTTATACTC
>NW_017291657.1:0-309 GCF_001594075.2 Trachymyrmex cornetzi
TAGAGATACGCTCTTACATTTGGAAACAGCAATATTTGTACTTCGCGTCCATCAAATAATTAAATTAACTATAGAAAAGCATACATGTATAATTGAATCACATATTAATTTTAAAAACTGTTTAAAATTTAAATATTTAAGGTCTGAATAATTGAAAAAAAAAAAGAGAAAGAATTATGAATAAGTCTCAACAAATGTTCCTGATATACATAATTACTTGAAATTTGAAAATGTGACTTAAAATACACGAGAAAAAAAATACATATTTTAATTGCAAAATATTTTTTTAATTACTCAGAATTTACGTAC
>NW_017291658.1:0-309 GCF_001594075.2 Trachymyrmex cornetzi
GATTAATATATTTCGTGATTGATTAAATCGGCATTTAATTAAAAAAAAATCTAAATCAATTAATTTAATTAATGCCCAATGAAGAAATTCATTTTGATCTTGGTGTAACTTACTTTTCTAATTCTTATAATTAAAAATGGAAAGCCAATTGAATTCAAATTAAAATTAAACTACATTGGTAAAAAAAAAAGGTATAAATCCATTTTCCAAAAGCCGATCTTACCTAGTTTGCATTTGCCGAACGTAATTATTGCTGTATGATAAAAACATATTCGTATCTCAATTGATTTCAGAATGAGAAGAAAGTCG
>NW_017291659.1:0-309 GCF_001594075.2 Trachymyrmex cornetzi
CAGGTTCTCTCCATCTTTCGATAAAGTCATAGTAGGGACGATGACGTGTAATACATAACCTCTCTTGTCCAAGTCACACACCTATCTCCACGTGGTGCTCCTGGGCCCCTGAGCTTGCGCAGGGTGGCTAAATGGTGTTGTGGCGTGTGCGCTTCTACGGGCTTTTTGCACAAGTGCCGACGCCTATAGTGAGTTGTGGAGCCAAGAAAGTGCCCAGCTATTTGGGGGGCTTTCGGCTGTCAATCTGTTTGCTCCCCTACACGTAGTTAATATATGGAAGTACAAAAGAATGAATCCTCACGCCCAGGT
>NW_017291660.1:0-309 GCF_001594075.2 Trachymyrmex cornetzi
GATAAAAATAATTGGACTGAAGTTCAATTAAAAGGAGCGATACGATCAATAACACACGGTCATAAACTCAAAATCAGAGAGGCTAGTCGTAAATATGGTATCCCTGAGTCTACGCTTCGAAAACGGATGAAATTCACTTCGCTGGAACATGTACCATTGGGACGTAAACCTACTTTTACGACTGAAGAAGAAGCACAATTGGCAAATCATATAATTAATCTCGCAAAACTATATTACGGAATCACTCCTCTTGAGCTTCGCAGAGTTGCTTACGAATTTGCAGAAGCTAATAAAATTAGCCATACTTTT
>NW_017291661.1:0-309 GCF_001594075.2 Trachymyrmex cornetzi
CTTTTACACTGATTAGATTAAATTAGTGTACAACGGTTTTAATATGCATCAGTGGCCACTAGTGCGTCCAATCTGAATTCGCTATTATTTTATTATTAGAGATGTTATTTGACGTTACCTTGCTATGCCGTGATCGACATAACTTCATCTGATAGACTCAATTATCAAATCAAATTTTCTTTTTATATGTAAACACTTTAAAATGTGTACTGATAGTTATTTGAGATAATGTATACATATAATTGTATATACATATAAATAAAGATAAATATCGTATATATTTTCATTACCGATTAGATGAATCTGATA
>NW_017291662.1:0-309 GCF_001594075.2 Trachymyrmex cornetzi
TCATCGGACGAAGAGACTCGTGATGAGGGTTCTCCGATAAGGACGCGAGGACGAGGCAGGGGCGAACGTCCCGAGAGAAGCGTGTACGTAGACATGGACGAAACAGTGGAGGAACTTCCCCCGGCGTATCGACCGTCGATAGGCGGGGTCCAGAAAAAACTGGAAGACAGGCCCACTCGCCTAACTAGCGTGAATGAGAAAGGGCAAATTGTAAGGAAGGACACAGGAAGAACTACCCTGGATCAACGCGGAGACACGTATGCCGAAAAGACCAGGAGTGGACGGATGGGTGGCAGCAACGACGGTGTT
>NW_017291663.1:0-309 GCF_001594075.2 Trachymyrmex cornetzi
TTCTTTTCTACGATAATTTTCCTACTGCTAATATAAATTGCACCAATATAAATCATGTGCGATGAAATTCGCTTTCTTAAATCTCCTTTCGTCACTGTCCACCTTCGTTGTGGGAAGAATGAATAATTCATGCAGATTACAATAGTTGACATTTGCATTTCCGGTTATAAGTGTATCTGATTATATCGGCAAAGTTAAGCATTTAATATTGATATTCCGCTAAAACGTTCGTTATGCAAAAATCATAATTAATGCCGTAATTAATACCAAATATTAGCCAAATACAGATGTATCTTTAGAGACTCGCGG
>NW_017291664.1:0-309 GCF_001594075.2 Trachymyrmex cornetzi
CTGAAACATCTGAGCGAATGGTGTCCATTCAGAATATTTGCCAGTGAACACTGGTAAGTTCAACCGAGGAAGTTTAATGTTAGAAGTTCTGTTTGATACGTTTTGATTGGATGCCACATTACCAGTCGGCACCTGCTCTAGAACTTGCATGGTTTGACAACCATTCATTAAACTGATCAGTCGAGCCATCAGATCATAGTAGACCGTCTCGAACAATTCACGTTCATTCGATTCAGGGTCCGGTTCCAATGCCTCAAGGCTGGATTGCGTTTCTTCAAAAATATTCCAATAAGATGATAATTTGTCTTT
>NW_017291665.1:0-309 GCF_001594075.2 Trachymyrmex cornetzi
GACAACGCGACTACTCTACGCGTTTCTACGCGACTCTACTCTACTTGGAAATCGGAAGTGACTTCCCTATGGCGAGAGGACGAGCGCGACTCGGCCCTCGATACTATCCGAACGACTCTAATTTTCTTCAACTCGGCAATGAATATTCTTCCCCTTACTCTGACTTTCGATACGCGACAGCTAATTACTTCCAAGGCTCGGGAGGATGGCACGTGGCTCGCGGCTCTACACGGCGGCCATTACGCAGATCTCTCGTTACGATGCGAGCTGGCTTACGTGCGATCCACCCGGCGACGTACCCCGGTCGGC
>NW_017291666.1:0-309 GCF_001594075.2 Trachymyrmex cornetzi
TATTAATAAACCTTGTATAATCATAATAAAGTTATTGTTATTACAAAATCTACGAAATTACATGATCAGATAAATTAAACGAATTAGATTAATCCGGAAATTGTCATTGATCTTTTTATCATAAATGATCACCCAAGGTGTATTTTTACATTTTAATTAAAATCACTATTATTAACAACATTAAATATATATTATTGATTGTTTTTGGATTTATCAGTATTTGAGAAAATAGATACAAATTCAATCATAATTTTTTAAAAAAGAAATCAAACAAATATTAAACAGAATAAGTATGTTAAGTAGCTTTAT
>NW_017291667.1:0-309 GCF_001594075.2 Trachymyrmex cornetzi
TTTTAATTATTTATGATATACACAGAGGGTAGTTTATTTTAACCAATCCAATCAATTTTCTCCGAAATTATTAATGATAACATTTTTTTGTATTATCAATAATTTTCGAGAAAATTGATAGGATTAATTAAAATGAATCATCCTGTATATTTATCAAATGTGCGTCAGAAATTATTTCATTATGGATATTAGGGTTGTTAGGAATTATTTCGTTCCGTTTATCATTACCGTAAACAAACTTATGCGTGGAAGCAGAATTGTCAGCTACCGATTTCTTCATTCTAGCACAAATTGCAATCAGCACGAGAA
>NW_017291668.1:0-310 GCF_001594075.2 Trachymyrmex cornetzi
GTGCATTTTCTTCTGCAGGTTTACTTATTACAGCAAAACGTTCTGCGTTAAAGCCATCAAAATCTAATAAAATTTTATTTATTCATGATAATTTCAAATTAATAAAAGATGTACACTTAAAATCAGTAAAATAAGTATAAATTATGCAATGTAGTAAAAAGTCTTTCACTCAAATGTATAAGAAGTCTAATGATTAAAGTGATTTGTATTTTTGTGAAAGTTTCATATGTAAGAAGTCTAACAAGTCAAAGCGATTTATATTTTATTTTTGATACATATGATAATTATTAATATAAGTTTAAAATAATTG
>NW_017291670.1:0-310 GCF_001594075.2 Trachymyrmex cornetzi
ATTTCATAATAATTGTTTTCAGTTTAAAAATCTAAAGATAATTAGTTTAAAAATCTAAAAATACTTTTCTATGTATAAAAATTTAGTTTTAATTTTTATCTCTTTATGATTATGCTTTCTTCTTCAGATAAAATAACTTTTTACGTAAATTATATACATATTATATCGCAAAAATGAAATTTTATGTTTTATTTCGACCTTAAATTTTTGAAATTTAAGAATTTTGTAAAGGTTTCCATTTTTTTAATTTTACATTATAATTAAATGAAAATACAAAATATAGAAAAATATAATCTTATACTAAATTAAT
>NW_017291671.1:0-310 GCF_001594075.2 Trachymyrmex cornetzi
GTGCAGTTATATATTCATAACAAATTGTAGATAAATTGTTGTAACTAAATATAGTTAACGAAACCAGAAAAATGCACTGTTTCATATAAAAATATAAAACTCTGAAAAATGTTTAAAGGAAAAGTATGGTTCAGTATCTTAAAATTGACATTCCAAACTACAAGAAAAAAAATAGTTTAAGTGTCGGCAGTCCAAAAAGTTTAGTTATTGAATAACCTGAAAATGATATGTTTTTTTAATATGTATGAATGGCTGTAAATTGAAGATATATTGCATTTACATTTTAAAACAATGGATTTTATTATTGCTA
>NW_017291672.1:0-310 GCF_001594075.2 Trachymyrmex cornetzi
CAGACGAGAGAGAACTTCCCTTAAAGACCAAGTGGAATCTCTTCGGCGAACTGTAGAGGACCTGAGGGATGTTGATGCGAGAAGAGTGCACGATAGGAGTCGTGTCCCCTCGGAGGAGGAGGAGGGCCGGATACGAGGCTCCCCTGTCTCATCTCTCCCGTGCTCTCGAGGGGAACGCACCTCGCGAAGACGGATAACGGACGTGAGTGAAGTGACGCGAACGTTGGGGGAGGTGGTGCTTCCCCCCGCGTATAGGCCAGCTCTGAGAGGGAATAGGAGGAGGCTAGAAGACTGGCCTTCTCTGTCCACC
>NW_017291673.1:0-310 GCF_001594075.2 Trachymyrmex cornetzi
AGAATGCCAATGAGAGAGCCTCCGTTGTTTCTAATTGTTGTTGTTACCGTCAATGTGCTTTATCGATGTGCTCCTCGTAATCACGAGACGGAACATTCGAAATATATAAACAATGCTCCAACTTAAGAAAGATCATTTCTGCATTTATCATTCACATATCACGATATCAAGATTGTCCTTGATATATAGTATATTTCATCCCATATAGCACAGATCATTCTAGCAATATTGCAGCAATATTTCAATGTTCAGCAATATTGCAGTAATGTAAACGTTAACAGCAGTGTTGCTGCAAACTTTTGTGCTCTAT
>NW_017291674.1:0-310 GCF_001594075.2 Trachymyrmex cornetzi
TCATGGCCGCAGCCCGAGCGCACCGCAACCTACGACATTCGCGCTCGTAACTGAACGGTATTGCCGTTAGCCCCGGTGATTCACGTCGGCGCTGATCGATCTTGGATCAGGCGGTTCGGGTGATCGGCGAATGTGGACGAGCGAGATCGTCCGGCCTGCTGCTCTGCCGGGTGCTCCGTCCTGGTCGTCGCTGCGGTAGTGGCTGGGTCAGCCCGCGGGGACGGGCAGGGCGTGGAGTCGGGTGAACGCGGCCGCCAACTCGCCGGCCCAGGGCCAGCTGCGCTGGATCCGGACCCGGATCTGTCGTCCG
>NW_017291675.1:0-310 GCF_001594075.2 Trachymyrmex cornetzi
AATGTGGGAGTGAATGAGGAAGAAAGAGAGGGAGAGAGAGGTAAAGAGGGTATGGGGAATGAGAGTGAAGCTCTGCGAGGATTGGAGGTGGAGGGTGATAGAAATGAGGAAAGTGGAGGTCACGAAATGGTACAGCGGAACCTTACTCTTTCCAATTCTTTGATTTGTAAGGAGTCTTGATTAGTTTGATTTATTAACCCCTGGTAGCAAGCTGACGTCAAAATGACGTCAAAATGACGTAGCTTGCTACCTGGGAACGGATATATTATTATATTATTATATTATATATTATTATATTATTATTATTATA
>NW_017291676.1:0-310 GCF_001594075.2 Trachymyrmex cornetzi
AGCCAGCGGCCAATCACGTTCCAAGAAGGAAGGAAGGAAGCCAATAAGAGCTCTCCGTATTACCAAGGCCAGCTAACGGGATAACTGAGGACCCGGACATCCTTCTCTGTTAATCTGGTTAAACAGAGTGGCGACCAAAGTAAAAAATTTAATTATTTAATAATAAATACACGGATTATTTGAATTAATGACATTATTCCGGTCACATCCTAACCTGAAATCGTCAACTTTAACGCTTAATAACTCAGTTCGCGGGGCAGAGCGACGCTTATTTCTGCCAGATTCTTTCGTTTTAAGCAAAAACGCGTCG
>NW_017291677.1:0-310 GCF_001594075.2 Trachymyrmex cornetzi
AAATGCTCAACTAAGAAAATGCTACATTGCAATCTTTGTATGCATGGCAACTAAGGCTGTTCATATCGAGCTAGCAGTCGATCTAACAGCAGAAGCATTCTTGAACGTATTGAAGCGATTCACAGCAAGAAGAGGCTGTCCTACGGACATATTTTCGGACAATGGTCTCAATTTTGTGGGAGCAGAACGCGAGCTAAGCGAACTAACCCATCTTCTCCAAGATAAAACAACACAAGGAAAGATTATAGAATATGCATCATGTCAGAGCATAAAATGGCACTTTATACCACCTAGGGCCCCACATCAAGGA
>NW_017291678.1:0-310 GCF_001594075.2 Trachymyrmex cornetzi
AGATATCCTAAGGAGACGAGAATAAGGGTGGTAGAGGGAGAAATTGTCAACTCCCCTATCGCTTAGAGCACCTCAGCTGGTACTCCAGCCCTTAGCGGCTCTGGTGACGGGATCGACGCTGGGGATGCAGCAACCAATATATCCAGTGCGATAATTATAGAGACGGAGCAGGAGGAAGCGTCGGAGGTAGATCCCGTGACCACTGCCCTTACCGAGGGAACAGTGGACGATCTGTCGTCGTCCTACGATCAAGTTCCCAGAAAGGGGAAGAAGCGGGGGCGAAAGCCGAAGGGCTCAAATTGTCCTGGAT
>NW_017291679.1:0-310 GCF_001594075.2 Trachymyrmex cornetzi
GCACGCGCTGTACCACGGATCGCGCCATCGGAGAGCTGTTGCTGGGACTCACGAGGCAATCACAGTATGGTAAGAGCAATTTATGTCTCACTTCACGGTAACGAAGCTATAAGTGGATGTAGCATGTGCGCTGTACATCCATTTTCGCGCCTATCCGCCGCCGGCCGCCTCATTAATATAGACCTTATGTCGCGTGGGTAACTAGCGCCTGCTGCGTATCAGCCTTGATATACTGTAATAAGGAAGCAAGCTGATGATAACAAGTGTCCTGAGTGTTACACCCTATTACCGGCCGCCGAGAAGGCTAAGT
>NW_017291680.1:0-310 GCF_001594075.2 Trachymyrmex cornetzi
TAAATAAATCGTAAATGTAACCTGAACTGTCACAAATTATTTGAATAAATGATGCGCGGATAAGGTGCGTCTTTCAAGCATTTATTAAAAAAAATGTCAAATGCAAGTGAACCTAAGCAAGTTCAGTAGACAGTTTAGTTGAAGAATTTATAGTAGCGCGGTGTCGAGCCAATTTATTATTATTTATTATTATTGTTATTATTATTATTTATTATTATTTATTACTATTTATTTAGCCAATTTATTTATTATTTATTTATTAGTTATCGAGCCAATTTCTGGTCGGGGCAACACTACATGTCCTGATCAG
>NW_017291681.1:0-310 GCF_001594075.2 Trachymyrmex cornetzi
AGTCAAACGCGAACTGCCTTAGAAATAAGGGAGTAGTTTGAGAATTCTCCTACAAAACCTATTTCTGATCAATACCAATACTTTATAATATCAACATAATATTAATTGCGAAAATATTTTCTTAATTTTGCATGACCATTTTTAACCCTAGAACACACGTGGGTCTCACATACTTAATTGCAATTTCATTTGTTTCGTACACGAAGACAAGAAAAGGGAGAATTTTATTTTATATAAAACTTTTTGGCATTACAATCTATATGAATATTCTTAAATTTTAGAGTTTCAAAATAAAAAAAAGAGTCTAAAA
>NW_017291682.1:0-310 GCF_001594075.2 Trachymyrmex cornetzi
CCTTGGTCGTCCTGCAGGCATGATGATAATCCAACGTTAATCCTTGGGCACAATCGTACTAGTAACGTAGGTGATTATCACAACCGTATGAGACACAACGAAATAAAACAAAACAAATATTCGTACGAAAAATCAGTACGAAATCACGAACGAAAAAAAATAAAAAAAAAACAATAAAACACCACATGCACTACACACTCGAAATACGGAACGAACAATAAACGCGAAAACCGAATCACGAAAATACGGAAACCGCGATGTTACTTCGACCGCGAACGAGAAATAACTGGCCCAAACGCAACAGCCAGGC
>NW_017291683.1:0-310 GCF_001594075.2 Trachymyrmex cornetzi
ATGGTTATTACTGTTATAATATTATAACAATAACTGCAGATATTAGTAGTAATAACTAAAAATGAAAATATAGTTATTATTATCATAAAAATGGTAGCAATATTACTGTAAATTACAGTCAAATTATTATTTTATCTTTTCGAGAATCCTTCAATTATCTATACTTATGATTAATATAATTCTAAGGATAATACCAATATAAATTTATAATATAACTATTAAACACTAATTTACAGTCATTTTTTAGCCGTATCTTATATGATTATCATAATTATTGTTCCATTTTATATATGATAGGTCCGAAATAGAA
>NW_017291684.1:0-310 GCF_001594075.2 Trachymyrmex cornetzi
GATCCGGGGTAAGCAGTAAGTCAATGGGTGCATTCAGTACTACAACCGCGTTCAGTGAGCTCTTGCATCTGATTAGCCTAGATTTATAGATCTAACGGAATATGCCAAAAGAATGCAAGAGCTCATTGAGCGATTGTAGTACTGAATGCACCTAATCACTCTACTGTAATTGACCGATCACGGCAGAGTCCGTAAGGCCATAACGTAAGCAGCAGTCAAACATGTTGATATCCTTATTCGGAGTCTACAATAGAAGTCGTAGTGGTGGTAGTGTCTTAAGTCGTAGAAGATGGACCAATCACAGTCGAAT
>NW_017291685.1:0-310 GCF_001594075.2 Trachymyrmex cornetzi
AAGCGTCACTGTCGAAGCTTGGAAAATTAGTCGAAATTTGTCCAAGATTTTTTTTTTTTTTTTATTAGCCCAATCGCCTGGAGAAAAAAAGTCGGCCATTTTGAAAAAAAAATGGCAGACTTTATTAGCCCAATCACCTGGAAAAGTCGGCCATTTTGAAAAAAATGGCCGTCTGTATTTTTTTTATTAGCCCAATCGCCTGGAGAAAAAAGTCGGCCATTTTGGGGGAAAAAATGGCCGACCTTTTTGTGGAGGCGTTTGAGCCAATAAAAAATTTGAGAATTTTTTTTTTTGCAAAATTTTCTAAATC
>NW_017291686.1:0-310 GCF_001594075.2 Trachymyrmex cornetzi
GATCATAAAGAGGTTTAGCAATAGATGCGAAGTGCTCTATAAATTTTCGGAAGTAGGAACAAAATAAAACTACGTACGTCTCGCACGTTTTTAGGAATTGGGAACTTTTCTATGGCTTCAGTGCCATGTCGCGTTGGTCTAATGCCCCGTCCCGAGACCACATATCCGAGATATTCTACCTCCGTCTTCAAAAACCAACTTTATCAATACGTAACTAACAGATTTTCGGACATTGTTTTAAATACTTGTTCTAAGATCTCTAGATGCCTTTCTATCGTCTCGGTCGCAACTAGAATGTCGTCCATATAAA
>NW_017291687.1:0-310 GCF_001594075.2 Trachymyrmex cornetzi
TTATCAAACGGAACTAGCCATAATTGCATGGCACAATCACAAGCCACTTACGGCTTTCTTTTTGGCTCTTTCATGCTGACTTCAGTTACATGTTTCTTCTTCTATTTCGATCACTGTTTCCCTGACTGCGTGTCCAATCAGCACCTGGATTAAATTAACTACATTGGCACCTTTCGGATAGACCCGTTTATAGCGGCAGTTGCTTCTCAATGGAGATTGCTTAAAAAAGAAAAGAGAATAAAAAAAGGGGTGCCATTCTGGAAGGGGGAAGAAACACTTGACACTGTTACGACGAAAGTGTCTGACGGGA
>NW_017291688.1:0-310 GCF_001594075.2 Trachymyrmex cornetzi
TTTTTTTTGATGTATATTTAAAATAGTAGAAATAAAGTTAATAGCACCTAGAATAGAAGATATTCCAGCAATGTGAAGAGAAAAAATAGTTAAGTCAACGGATGGGCCTCTATGAAATATATTTGAAGTTAATGGGGGGTAAAGGGTCCATCCTGCTCCTGTGCCGGAAGAAATAAAATTTCTTATAATAAGAAGTGATAATGAAGGAGGTAATAGTCAGAATCTTATATTATTTATTCGAGGGTAGGCTATATCAGGTGATCCAAGTATTAGGGGAATTAAGAAATTTCCAAATCCTCCAATTATAAAT
>NW_017291689.1:0-310 GCF_001594075.2 Trachymyrmex cornetzi
TCCAAACAGCGATGACTAGCGCGCGCACAGTAATTATCGCTGTGCAGTGAATATTTTTTATCGGTACAGTAATCGGCGGTGCGCGATTTAGCGATCATCGCTGCGCAGTTTTCTCCGTGTACGGCCCACCAAGCGCACGGCGCGCGGGCCGCGAAGAGCGGGAACGGCCTAGCAGGTGCACCGCGCCGTTCGAATTTAGCGGCTCGCGGCTGTGAGCGGAGCGCTTGCCCCACTGCCCACTTCTCGTGCGCCAAACTATCGATGACGGCACTTTGGAAATAATATCTCGATTGGGAAATGATCGAAATTT
>NW_017291690.1:0-310 GCF_001594075.2 Trachymyrmex cornetzi
TTATTTGAAAGAAATACAACTTAAACTAGTCAAAAACTAGTCAAAAACAGAAAAACAAAAACAAGCTTCAGTTTTTCTGACGAAATAAAACAATTAGATGAATTGTTGAAAATGTTCACCTTGTGCCATGATACATCCATCGAGCCTTCTTCTCAAAGATTGACATACACGCTCAAAGATACCAGATATTGCCTTGCATGAAGCAACTATTCGATTCCTCAAATCATTCCATTCTCAATTGGGATGGGTATATCTGCCATTTCAAAATTTGTAAACTTAGGCATGATGAAACCGATTTTGATGGATTGAA
>NW_017291691.1:0-310 GCF_001594075.2 Trachymyrmex cornetzi
TATATTTGTTCCTTTTTTAGTAAGTACAGAGTATGAATGGGTTTCGAAGGTCAGGCTTCGCGTAAGGGGAGCAGGTCCCTTAGAGCTACCAAGAGGTAATGGTTCTGCCAGCGTGTATTTTGTGACGTCTGGCGAACAGAGAGATCCCTCGTGATTGCTAATGGTCGAAGGTTCGACAAAATTAATTATATTAGTATTAGAATTTTTAGTAATGGGGGAAATAATAAAATTAGAATTAGTAAAATAGTTGAAAGGAACGATAGCGTTATTATTGCGAGGGATTAATAGATTAGTTTTAGTGACGTCGGTC
>NW_017291692.1:0-310 GCF_001594075.2 Trachymyrmex cornetzi
GTTCCTGCTGGAGTGTGGCGAAACTGATGCTGCCCTCGAGGTGTTCAAGTGGATTTACTCGCGGAACACCGGCGCTGATCCTGAAACCTATCCGGTACCACTGCTTTTTCTCGATATAAAAATTATGAAAACCAATTATGTCAAACTCTCTTATGTGTGTACTTTGCAAAATTAAAACATCAATACAAAAAATGAACACGCAAGAAAAAGTGACTTACTTAAGTATCTAAATAAATTATTGTAACAGCTACAATAATAGATATAAATCTGAAAATGATTTTATTAAACTATCAAATAATTATGTAAAACC
>NW_017291693.1:0-310 GCF_001594075.2 Trachymyrmex cornetzi
AGATTTTTGATCCGATGTGTATTTCTCGAGATATTCGACCGTTTCCACACTTTTCGGACACCCGTATATCTAATATTTTCACGCTATTCCATTCAAAGTCGTGATTCGGTTCAATTCTGTGATTCGTTATTATAGATGGAGATTTTGATAATTTGTTAATGTCAGAAATATGTTCATGTACTCTTGTTTTTAATTGTCTCTTCGTTTGATCTACATAGCTTGCTTCACAATTTTCACAAGATTGAAAATATTTTATAAACTACATTTTGGTTCTATGTATGTTCTAATTTATCCTTTCCCCTTTTTATGT
>NW_017291694.1:0-310 GCF_001594075.2 Trachymyrmex cornetzi
TCGTCGAGCAATAACTTGAAGTTATCCAAAGCTTTCGGGGAAGTTTCCCAGTGAAAACTACTTTACAAGTCAAGGTGATGTCAATGTGACATCAAATTGATTAGAAATATGATGTCAAAAAGAATAATTAAAATGATGGTAAAATGACGTCTATATGATTGCAAAACGTCCCATACCATGACGGTGATCTTGACTGCCATCGTATCCCTTTGCCAAAGTATATTCTATTACTAGAGTACTGTACCATATATAAGCCTTTCCAAAATCGGTGAGTAACACCTCGCGCCCTCCTCTTGTTAGACATACTTTT
>NW_017291695.1:0-311 GCF_001594075.2 Trachymyrmex cornetzi
ATTTTAAGATTATAGCTCCTTTAGGAAAATGCAACTCTAATTTTTCTTGGAACTTCTTTTTGTCTCTTTTTCTCTTTCATAACGTTGTGCTCCACTCGAACGAGGTGTCGGTGACCGACTGACGCAATATTAGCCGCTTGGTCCCCGTCATCTGCTAGAAGTGCTCAAAGAGATATCCGCGAAACAAGTTTTCCCGCAATTTTCCTTCCTATACTCGCGAAGGCCCCCTGGGAGAATCTCTTCTTCTCTCGTTGTATCCCGCCCTCTCTCTCTCTCTCTCTCTCTCTCTCTCTCTCTCTCTCTCTCTCTCT
>NW_017291696.1:0-311 GCF_001594075.2 Trachymyrmex cornetzi
CCGCCATCAAACAGCTATCAGACTGATATTTAATAGCTATAAACAACTATCAAACCTCTATCAAACTGCTATCGAACAGCTATCGAACGACTGTTAAACTGCTATCGAACCGATATCGAACCGATATCGAACTGCTATCAAAACCACCATAAACAGCCATCGGTACGCTGTAAACAGCTGTCGAATTGATATTTAACAGGTATAAACAGCTTTCAAACAGCTATCGGTTCACTGTAAACAGCTATCGGACTGATATCGAACCGCTATCAGTTCATTTCAACATCTATCTGCTATATTTATTTAAATGTCTA
>NW_017291697.1:0-311 GCF_001594075.2 Trachymyrmex cornetzi
ATTTAAATTTGTAAAATAATATAAATTTATGATATAATAAATTATTAGGTAGTATATATTGAAGAAGCTGTATTATATGTAACAATTGTTTTTTCATTTGTCCTAAATGCATGATATGTAATTTTTTTCGTTAAAACTAACGAAAAATATTTAAAAATTTTTTTAATTTTGGAAAATTAAGATTATAAATCACATTTATTTTCGGGCTAATTTTAAGAAGCTTTCAGGTTCTCGTACCATTAAATGGGTTTTGTCAGACAAAAATAGCGACATGTGAATTTCGCATGTTTGACACGGATCGATGATTCTGC
>NW_017291698.1:0-311 GCF_001594075.2 Trachymyrmex cornetzi
ACCTGCATACATACCCCAGCCATCCTACAGTCAGTCTATGATACCCAAAAAAGGGCCAGCAATACCTGAGATCAAAGATGAATATCAAATAGAATGTATGAGGCATAGTTGTAAACTTGCTAGTCGCATTCTGCGTCAAGCTGGCGCATTAATCGAGGTGAATTATTTCCTACATATTATATAAAAGTCCAGATTCATGTTGCCTTGATTATCAGCTTAAAATCACAAACAAATTTTTAGATGATGACGAATGTGGCGAATCTGGAGTTATGTACTGATAATATCTGAAAAATATGCACAAGCCTTGGGAT
>NW_017291699.1:0-311 GCF_001594075.2 Trachymyrmex cornetzi
CTATTTGGATTCATTTCCAAGGCCGAAAATAAGGGCATCGAACGCACTGGCACATCTGATGTCAAAATATGCCCTCACGGCACACTGACCCAATTTGCGCCTTTAGCGCTTGCGTTCGCCTCGAGGTCGCTCAGCGGAGCGTCGACCTCGAGAGAGGTTTCCACTTCGTCCCCCTTTAAACCACCAGCTATCCTAGAGCCTAAGGACGAAGTGAAGTGCCTTCCCGTTGAGTCGGTCCTTTCCCTAGCTCCCTTGCGGAGCTTGGACCCGACGATACGGCGATTCGGTTCGCGTTACGTTCACTCCCTCAG
>NW_017291700.1:0-311 GCF_001594075.2 Trachymyrmex cornetzi
ATATTTCCGTCCGCCATATTGGTTTAACCATTTTGAATTTGCAAATTTTGAAACCGGATTCGAAATCAGCGACCCCAAAAACCCCCGAATACGAAACCACATCAAAATCAAAAGACTACAATAACCTCAACGAAAAGAGGCTTCATAAAAACGTAACACGACAATTATTTTAAGAGAGGATGTACATTTTAACAGTGCGCAGTTTGATAAAAAATGTTTTTTCAAAAAGTTCAATATTTTTTAAAAATAGTGATATTTGTTACGATACAAAACTGTAAAGACAAAATTTTTTTTAAAAGCTATCAAAAGTA
>NW_017291701.1:0-311 GCF_001594075.2 Trachymyrmex cornetzi
CGCCCATCACCGCGGCCACGACCCCGACCGGGTCAGCTTCACCGCAGCGCTGCGCATCGTCCGCCGCACCGTCGCCCACTCGGGCGCATTTCCCCCCTGACCACCGCGATCCCACCGCGGGACGACACTGGCAGGCGTTCGTGCAACGCCTGCTGGCTCGCCTCAACCCTCGCCGTCGTCACCGATCCGCACCACGAGTGATCAAACGCAAGATGCCCAAATGGCACGTCAAGCGTGCTGCGCACACCTCATGGCCGCAGCCCGAGCGCACCGCAACCTACGACATTCGCGCTCGTAACTGAACGGTATTG
>NW_017291702.1:0-311 GCF_001594075.2 Trachymyrmex cornetzi
AAAAGACATGTCGATGTGCGGCGCGCGGCGCGACATCTAGTGATTTTTCGGAGTTTGAGCTTTGCTTTAGGATCCCCTTAAAATTGAATTATAAAACGAAGAAGTAAAATGTACATATCCCTTTTGATATTTTTTCCCACATCTATAAAGTATTATTTCAATGACAATTTATTGTATAAATTGAAAAAATTCTTGATAATTTATTTATCAATAATCATTAACGCTGCTAAAGTACTGCGAGTAATGATACTTCCACGGCGTATTGGAAGAACACGACCCACATTATTGTGTGCCGATGAATGCAACAGGCA
>NW_017291703.1:0-311 GCF_001594075.2 Trachymyrmex cornetzi
AGAGGAGACAGGACAGTCAGTTAACTTCTCTCTTAGTTTATATCTATTGCACGTGACTAATGTATATAAAGATAGAGGTGTCACCTGATTTTCTAAACCTCTTGCTATTGTTATCCAAATAGCATCGATTTTCGAAATAATTTTCTGATCGTCCTGTATCAAACGATCTTTATAATTCATTAATGTATTAATTAAAACATCCTTATCTATTTTTGATGGCCTCCCACGTAAAGGCATGATGAGATTCTTCTTGAATTCTCCTTACAATTATTATTTATACACAACAGAAGACGAAGAACCGAAAGAAAAAG
>NW_017291704.1:0-311 GCF_001594075.2 Trachymyrmex cornetzi
TGCTTACGTGTTACGGCCTTACATTCTTGTATGTGTCATGGGCTTTACGCATGATGTGCATGACGCAACATTTATCCTTGTTTACCATTCGGTGAATAACAAGGATAAAAAATGCATTATGCGCATCATGCGTAAAACGGAACGCATCCTTTTTCATATGGATAAATAAAACGTTATATTTGCAATACTTGTACGACGTTGTGCAATGAAGTTTTAGTAATATCAGATATGCAATGTTATCTAAACGGTTCTCAATATTCCAAAATGATCGTTTTACAGAAAAAGTTCATGTGACGTTATATAATAAATAT
>NW_017291705.1:0-311 GCF_001594075.2 Trachymyrmex cornetzi
TAGTAGAATACCATATTTTTCTATTTTTATCAAAGTATCTAAGATTGGTAAAATATTGTAATTAAAATTGAATTAGTTGCAAAAATTTCTCCTTATCTTATCTATTCGTAAATTGAACTGAAAGACATTAATGAATAAATGATGAAGATGCGACGATATTTTTTTTCTATTCACGTCCAAATAGAAACTTCAAAGAATCAATATCGCCTTGACGTGCTTTACGTATTTGCTTCCGTTTTATTCTATGCCGGGGTAGACTATCGCCGTGACACTTGAATAAATAAATCCGCTTCTCGAACGCGACGGGAACG
>NW_017291706.1:0-311 GCF_001594075.2 Trachymyrmex cornetzi
GATTCTTTGGTTTATTTCAAGTAAAAAAGTCCATATAAACATGTGTCCTAAACGACTTAGTTTTCGAAATACAGATGAATGTTCGCAAATGTTTGACAAAACGATAAATTGCGTTGGAGATATCTTCCTGCATAAATATGCCTTGCTTCATGTGAGTTACTTCCGCACAACCGTAAACAAAGTGACCAAGTCAAAGTCAAAGTCACAAAATCAAAAATAAACTTCAGTCCTGATGTTGCTGCGGGTCGGTTAGCTTGTACATACGTTTTCGGGCCAAATTGTTTCAATCCATCAAAATCGATTTCATCATG
>NW_017291707.1:0-311 GCF_001594075.2 Trachymyrmex cornetzi
TGTTGGTCAAGCACAGTAATCTTTACACAATAGCCGTGAAAATCGGAAAACATTTGTCGATAATAAAGTTTGTATTCATGCTTCACTTTCATCGATAAATGCTAGCATTTATTTCTGAGATTCTATAGAATGTGTAACATAAAATATGCTAAATGCTCGCATTTGTTAATAAAAGTGAGGTATAAATACGGATTTATATTTTTATTTTTTTACTGGTATAAAAGATGTATAAAATGCATACGTCAATATACATATATTTTGGAATTTAAATGAGCGCTAGCATTACCAAGGTTGCCATAAAATTGAAAATC
>NW_017291708.1:0-311 GCF_001594075.2 Trachymyrmex cornetzi
ACCATTGAGCTATCTTGGTTTATTCAAACGTAATAAATACGTAATAAATACAAACATAATAAACGTTACTAAATTACTAAAGTACTAAAACTGAAACAATATTGAATATTTTTACAATGGAATGTGGAAATATGATTTGTTTTAAATGTTCCAAGATATTTATAAATATTAAATCTTTAATTCAACATATTAGACATTTACATCCGTTTGAACAAAGTTTCATTTGTCAACAAGATAATTGTCATCGCAATTTTCCTGTTTTAAATGGTTTGAAAAAGCATTTAATTAAAAATCATTCAAAGTCTGAAACG
>NW_017291709.1:0-311 GCF_001594075.2 Trachymyrmex cornetzi
ATTCTCATTTCCAAAACCAAATTAATTCTAGAAATAACCAGCTATTTCTCACTTTTAAACTGTTATATGTAAATACTGCAGTATATTTTAGAACTGAAATAGAATGCAAGGAAATATTAATTTACATAATACTTTTAATAATCAGGATAAAAAGTTACGTTATTTATAAAACAATTTCTTTTCTTTTAACTTCTATATATTGATTCTTAAAAATTTAAGCTTCGAAAATTATTAAATAATGGAGCTATCCTAAATCTAGATTCGGTAACAATAAAAATAAATTATTTCATGTAATGACAAATATTTAATAT
>NW_017291710.1:0-311 GCF_001594075.2 Trachymyrmex cornetzi
GCATACGCGGATGACATAATGTTACTAGCGGAGGAGGAAGGGAGCATGAGGAGCATGATAGAGGTTAGAGGGCTACGTGGATAAGAAAGGATTAGAACTGAATAGGGAAAAAACAAAAATAGTGACATTTAGGAAGGGAAGGGGAAGGAGTAATAAGGTGGATTAGAGATGGAAAGGAAAGGGGAAAGAGAGGAGGGAGGAAAATTTAAATATCTAGATTATACGTTGCAGAGGAATGGGCGGGGGGGCAGGAAGAGCATGTGAAGGAAAGGGTGGGAAAGGCGGCGGCATTGTTAGGACAGGTGTGGATT
>NW_017291711.1:0-311 GCF_001594075.2 Trachymyrmex cornetzi
CACAACACCACACACACACACACACACACACACACACACACACACACACACATTATATATAGCGTTCAATAAATATATATTGTATCGTCTCATACGTATCGTCTATACATATATTCGCATCTCCCTCTCCCGCCGAACCTCTTTTACGCGCCGCCCGCATTACGACTCTAGCACGAGCCGACGAGCTAGCCCGCGCCTAAAAGTCAGGTTGTTACAAGTTTCGTAGGACGCGTGGCGCGGAGCGGGGTGCGCGGGGCGAAGCCTTGGCTTCTGGAGAGATTTGCTTTCGGCGCGAGTTTACGCGTGGGGGC
>NW_017291712.1:0-311 GCF_001594075.2 Trachymyrmex cornetzi
CCGCCACGAATCAACCCACCTAGACGAAAATCACTGTACAAGGTTACTTTCGACAAAAATTAAACACATTTTTTTAACCTATTACTGTCAAGATTAATATTTTTCGCTCCTTTCAGAATCGTGATAAAAACGCAATGCCTGCTCAAGTAGCAATAGTCGGTTGTTTTGACCGATCGGTGCTTCACGAATTGGTAATTTTTCAAACTGCAATACTATATATTAATGAAAGAAGATTAAATTGCACGATCCAGAATCTTAATCGTCTGAGTTTTTCTATTGCAGAATTCGGTTAACCAAGAGAAAGCTACTGA
>NW_017291713.1:0-311 GCF_001594075.2 Trachymyrmex cornetzi
TAATTCTGTATAAATAGAATCAGTATCAGTATAATATAACTTCAAGTTTGAATTATTTTTAAATTCACTCATTAAGATTCTAGCATAACCAGTTACAGAACTAGCTATTGATATATTAATATTATGACTCTCAGTTCTATCATCTAACATGCCTCTAGTTTCATCACCTTTTACCTCGACTAAATAGTTGTCACCAAAATCCATTACATCTAAGATTTTATCAAAATATTTTTGTTCATATTTTAAATATGATTCTTTTGATATAAATGAGCTAAAGGTAAATTTATCATCCATACCCATTCGGCCATATA
>NW_017291714.1:0-311 GCF_001594075.2 Trachymyrmex cornetzi
TCGCTACGCCGCGACCGAGTGCATCACGCGCCAACCAAGAGCACCCCTAGGAATATTGCGAACACCTCTAAACATGAGAACGACCGAAAAGGCAAAAAGACATACAGTAATCAAATAAATCGCGATAGAAGAATTATAATATTCGAGAGAATTTCGCAACAACACGTGTGCGAAAACATCCCCTTACCGTGATGGGTCACTATACAAAATATATATAAAGCGAGACGATTTACAGACAAATTGCCTTTTTCCTTCCTGGAAAACCAGAACGGTAAGGACTCCTAGCGCTTTCACTAGCGCTCCGGATCTTC
>NW_017291715.1:0-311 GCF_001594075.2 Trachymyrmex cornetzi
TTTTTTCTCATTTTGGCCACATTCTTTTATTTTCGCAACACTGTGCGACGTGACAGTAACTTGCTCGCAAATTGCGAGTTCTTATATTTTCTGAATTTTGGTTTACTTAAAATACGAAAATAATCAACAAACAACAGGGCTAATGAGAATCAGCGCGGATTCCAACCGCAAGTTTTGTAGAATAAAAAATCTACAAAACTTGCGCTTGATTATCGGCACTGACTCTCATTAGCCTTATCTTTTTTGTATTTTAAAGATTGAAAGTCTGTTTTAATTATTATTATTTATTGCTCATTTATTTGATATGACCG
>NW_017291716.1:0-311 GCF_001594075.2 Trachymyrmex cornetzi
TACTGTAAGGGAATAAACTAAGCTTTATTCAGTGGAATCGAGTCTCCAGTTCAATTCGAAACATTGGTCCTTCGAGCCGGATAGGCTAAGGAAATCGTGAAATACAGTCCACAAGAAGCAAGGTCAAGGAATCGCGCACGACGCGCGAACAATCGCAAGTACACCGAAGTGAGGTTATACGCACACCGGCATGGGTGAGATAGAGAAACTTCACAAGAGACGAGGGGCAATCAAGGCCAAATTGACGAGATTGCAGTCAAAAATCAATCAATCGAGCGAGGATCAAACGAACAAGGAAGAAATCGAAGTCT
>NW_017291717.1:0-311 GCF_001594075.2 Trachymyrmex cornetzi
TCACCGGGATTTGAAGTCGGAGTTACCTTCTCCTACCGGCGTAATGATTCCCCATCCTGTTACAGATGGCTCCTCCAGACCTTCCACACTCCGAGAAGTGCGGGAGGCCCTTGGGACGCCGGACCCTGGCATACAGAATCCCTCTATTTAGCGAGGGACTCCGTATTGTGGAGTATTGGCACCCGGGACTCTCAAAGAGAGCCCCGGATGAGCCCCCGTGCCACGACAAGGCTCTCCACTCACGGGGAATGTTTCCGGTATCCGATTTAATTTTCGTAAACCCATCACGTCAGTTTTTCGCGTTTGTCCTT
>NW_017291718.1:0-311 GCF_001594075.2 Trachymyrmex cornetzi
AAAAAGTAATAAAATTATACAGAAATTCCGCAAAAAGAAAATTAGTTTCGTATTTGAAATAATTGTAAAGTGATAAATATGTTAATATTAATTGATATGTTGTATTTTAAATTGATATAGAAATGATTTTCTGTGTTAGTAGGCGTCGAAGGAAATGCTTACTCGGACTGCGTTTCAGGTCAGATTTAAATATAGGATATCGTTTCGAAAGAATTTATCCTCCATATACATAGAATCTGCTGAATATGTTGCGTATATTCCAAACATTTTCGTTAAATTTCATGACAATTGGAAGATGTATCTTTTCGAAA
>NW_017291719.1:0-311 GCF_001594075.2 Trachymyrmex cornetzi
ACTGATAGAAAATTGTACTAGTGCAAGATATAAAAGAACGTACCAGTACAGTAACTAATATAGTGTATCACGTAATGAATCGTGATGTTCCTTATATGTTTGAATTATTTGATTCTTCCGACGAAGAACACGTAATTGTACCGCCACTATTAGAACCACCAATAATAATTAAAAATAACGATGGTAATATATAATTTAATGACAAGCTTATTATTAAAGACTTATCATAAATAATAAATGATAATGACACTTATAATAAATATTATAAGTAAATATTATGATTATGACTTATAATAAATGAGTAAATATTA
>NW_017291720.1:0-311 GCF_001594075.2 Trachymyrmex cornetzi
GACGTAATTCGATAGAACTATTGATAAAACCGATATAGAACTGTAGAACTATTGTGGATGCGAACTGGTGTCATTTTATGCGATGCTGATATATGATATGCTAGCTTCACAGACGTATTTATTATGGTACCAAATAATCCTTAGACATTCTAGTTTCGAAATATGTGCACACTGAATTTTGCACCACTCTTAAGTCAGTCAAAATAATCTAAACGTCGCTGAAGACCGCGCGCCGCGTCATTAAATTTGTTATCAAGAGCGTCAAATAATTATGCACTCGATTTATTATGGTATCAAAATAATCCTTAGAC
>NW_017291721.1:0-312 GCF_001594075.2 Trachymyrmex cornetzi
AGATGATTCTCAAGTAGAATAAGTCTCGATAACGTCAAAATGACGTAATTTTGACGTCATTTTAACGTTATCGTGACTTGTTGTTCTACTTGGGTTGTTAGCATCGCTATTATTAAATTGATAATAATTTATAATATTACAATTCCAGCTTTTTAATTTAGGATTGCGTTTTAAGTACAACAGTAACCAGTGAATAATTTACAAAACTAATAAATGTGTTTATAAAATTTACATAGAAATAGTTTTCTTTAAGCACTAAAATTTACTTGATCGAACAAGGCTTCTTTTATTTGTGTTACTGACATATTCCTT
>NW_017291722.1:0-312 GCF_001594075.2 Trachymyrmex cornetzi
AACAATATAACTATAATATAACACGTGCGTTATATTGCAGTTATATTGTTGAGTGGGAAATTATAACTAACGAATACGTTACATGTAACTTTGTGTTTGCTGGGATATCACGAAGATAATAAGAACGATACGGACTTACTATTTGCTTTACTACTGATTGAGTTAATCATCGATGAATTTAATCAGCGTTGGTAACAGTCGCCCTAAGTGGTTTCCAATAATCTTGCCTTGCATTAATTGACAGTTACGCAAACTATTTTTATTTCTTATACATTTATGTTACTGTAAAAAAATTCTTATTCATATTACTAT
>NW_017291723.1:0-312 GCF_001594075.2 Trachymyrmex cornetzi
GCGATTCATCCAACCAGCTAAGGTAAGATAAGTGCGATTCATCCAACCAGCTAAGGTAAGATATGGACCATTCAATGATCCTGTTAAGGTGAGTTATGTGAGATCATTCATGTTCATTGTTTAGCGCAGTTGCTCAAAATGTTCTCCTCTAACTGTCTGGCAAAGTTCTAATCGATAGCGAAAGTCTTCTACAGCTTTTGCACAAAATTCAGCTGGAATATTATTGGATTCGAAAGTAATTCGCCGCCGTAGTTCGTCAATGTTTTCTGGTTTCGAGACGTAAACTCGACTTTTCAAATATCCCCAATAAAA
>NW_017291724.1:0-312 GCF_001594075.2 Trachymyrmex cornetzi
GGGGGTATCTTTCTTTACTTATATCTATAAAATATACACACAAAATTGTTCTTTTATCTCTCTGGCATTTCGCAAAACAGAAAGTTTCTTATTTATACCATATAAAGTACAATATAAGCATCTTGTTTGTGGTAATAATATTAACAATAACTTTATAATTTAATATGCAATTATCAAATACTTATGAAAATAAATAATAAAACATTACGGCGTCGAGATACTTTTTGAAATCACATAAAAATTAAATTGTTAGACGCGTATAATTTCACAAATAAATTTGAATGGGTTCACGTTTGCGTTCAATTAATATCT
>NW_017291725.1:0-312 GCF_001594075.2 Trachymyrmex cornetzi
CAACAATGCGAGGGATACACTAGCACGCAGCGCGCGCTACGCGCGCGCCTTTCATGTTTTTATTAATTCAATTCAAATTTATTTATTTCTATTTATTTATTTATTTATCCTATTTATTTATTTATTTAAATTTTTTCTACTTATTCAAGTTTCATAGTAAGCAATGTGTAACATAGAATAGCTGTGAACGAAAAAATTTCTTCGTTTTTTTCAACAAAAACCTTCTTTTATTCCTTCAATAGCGGGAAAATAATAAAGAACACTATCGTTTCCACATCACCTTGCGGTAGATAGCACGACGCGTTTTTTTTT
>NW_017291726.1:0-312 GCF_001594075.2 Trachymyrmex cornetzi
TGCACAGATAATTTTTTAAACGTAAATGTGGCAGTTACATAAAAAAAATTAAAGAATTTCAATTCGATTTTCCTAGCTCAGTAATAATAAATTCCTATAATAAATGTACAAATGATATATAAATCTCTTTAATCGTATATTTGTTGAATTGAAATGTAAATTTTTTTAGACACATGTGTCTTGTGTAACTGATAGATGAAACATCAAATACTAAACCAAATATTAAAAAATGCGTAGAATAACTCTTTGAGATAGATTACACACCGTATAAATCGTATATTCCTTTGCAAAAAATACTGACATGCTCTTTCT
>NW_017291727.1:0-312 GCF_001594075.2 Trachymyrmex cornetzi
CCACGGTGATGTCTTCATATATTGGAAAAGTACCAAACCAGGATACGCACAATTACCCGCTGCAGACAGTTCCCCCACTTTCCCCCAATTCTTAAGCCATCTATATCAGGCGTTCGTGGTTTTATGCCTTTTTAATTATATAATTTATATAATTTATATGTATACCTCCTTAATTAATTATTTTATTTATTTATTTATTCATTTACCTATTTATTTCTTTACTTAATTATTTATTTACTCATTTATTTATTTATTTATATTTTTATTCATTTATTTATTTTTTTGTCTGTTTATTAATATTTATAAAAAAAA
>NW_017291728.1:0-312 GCF_001594075.2 Trachymyrmex cornetzi
TGACAAAAGCATGCATTTCTGCAGAGGACATTATTATCACTCCTTTTTTAATATGATTAATATTTATTGTTGGAATTGAATTACCAATATCAACACCGCTGCAGTAATCAAAATATTTTATACGATTGTTCAAACTATTTATATCAAAATATTGTTTAATGTTCATCAAAAAATGCAAAATTTGAGCCATTTCATACCTACATATACCCTCCATCAAATCGTGCATTACGTCGCAAGTTACGTTTATTCTATTATGATAAGAAGGAAGAACATTCCACACACATTCTTCTTTTATTCCATAACACATATTAT
>NW_017291729.1:0-312 GCF_001594075.2 Trachymyrmex cornetzi
CCGGTCGCGAACTAGTGGCCGCTAACACTCTGCGTCAACGTTGCGATTCAGCGACCGAAATCAAGCCGCGAGATCCGAGAGAGTGGTCGACGCGTATGGAGGCGATGCAGTCGTTACACCGCTGGGTGAACGAAAATTTAGAGGAAGCGTACCGTAGGCAAGCGGCCTATTATAATCGCAAGAGACGAGATTGTGTCTTTGAAGTGGGAGACCTAGTATTGAGGAGGCAACACACCTTATCGAACGCGACACAGAATGTTGCTGCGAAATTGGCGCCGAGGTTTCAGGGCCCGTTTCGAGTTAGTAGAGTAC
>NW_017291730.1:0-312 GCF_001594075.2 Trachymyrmex cornetzi
CCTAAGCACCGGTCGCTGTGATTGGTGGTGTCCAATCGAGCCGTGGTCAATCGGTATCACCCCCTCCAAAGTACAATGTCCGCTCTTTCGTATGTTTCGATCCACTGCGCGACGCGACCACTAAGTAGGGATGGGCGATGTACAAGGAAAGTATCGATTCTATAATAATCGATTATGATCCAATCCGATTTTTGATTAACCGATTCATCGTGGAAGAAAACATCGATGTTGGTAAAATCGATCATTTGTAGAAAAAAACTGATTACTAAATTTTATTTTTTTTAATTATTAATTTTTAGAAATATATTGAAT
>NW_017291731.1:0-312 GCF_001594075.2 Trachymyrmex cornetzi
CGGAAGACCAAAAAATTCGTACGACCTTCACTCACAATGTCAAGGTCACGACCCTGAGTGACCATCGGACACTTTCAACAGACGGCCCATTGGGAAGATATTAAAATGAAAATGGATAGTTGACATCCGATGACCTTGACCCTCCCACACATTATGAAGGTCATCACACCGAACAATCTTCGGAAGATTGTAGCAGTCACCCATCACGCGTTACGTAGTTATCCCAAAAAATTCGTACGACCTTTACTGACAATGTCAAGGTCACAACCCTGAGTGACCATCGGACACTTTCAGCAGGCGAGGGTGAGAGAT
>NW_017291732.1:0-312 GCF_001594075.2 Trachymyrmex cornetzi
ATACAGAAGCAGTTTTTCAAGCAATTAAGGAAGAGGACAACTCCGGCTGGTGTCTAGACAGCGTCGCGAGCTCTCATTTATGTAAGAGTCGAGAATTATTTATCGACATAGACAACCATGGAAGAGGTACGTTAAATCTCGCCAACGATACGTGTACAGAGATTGCAGGACAAGGTACTGTATTTCTAATATCTAATGTATACGGAATAAGTAAAAATCTCAAAGTTAGCGATACCTTATTGGTACCCAACCTACGTACTAATCTATTATCAGTTAGTAAGATTACAGATAAAGGATTCGACGTACTATTTA
>NW_017291733.1:0-312 GCF_001594075.2 Trachymyrmex cornetzi
CGGAATATCGGATGAGATTTTTAATTTTTTGCGTATTAAATCTTTACAATTTGAGACCGATATTCGAGATTGTATTATTATTCTTGACGAAATGAGCATAGTCTCCGGCAAGAAGTTTGATCCGTTAGTTAATGGGGTTATTGAATATTCGACGTTGCCTAATCATTCGGGTGTTGCCACGCGTGGTTTGGTATTTATGATCGCAGGGATTGCTCACTGTTGGAAGCAAGTCGTTGCATATTATTTCATTCCAAATACAGTAGACGGTTCGTGTTTTGTATCTATTATAGTACAAATTATAAAGAAAGCTGA
>NW_017291735.1:0-312 GCF_001594075.2 Trachymyrmex cornetzi
ACACAAGTAACCTAATTATTAATTTAAAAGAAAAGAAAGAATACACCCATATAGAATCGTCAATAGGTCGCCAGCAGTTAACAACGAAACCGATGCTTAGCCAACGACTATATCAATTGACGGCAAAGGTTCTGTCAATCAAGTTCTGTCAGTCACTGGACCATCACCGGTAAATGACTGGCTGACAAATGACGGCCAAAGTTCTGTCAGCCATATTATTATCCAGTACTTAGCCAGTATTGGGCCAGTAGTTTGCTAGTACTGGGCGCTAGTATCTGAACTACGGCAATACTGGTCTAGTACTGGGTCGAT
>NW_017291736.1:0-312 GCF_001594075.2 Trachymyrmex cornetzi
CGGCCGCGAATGAACTTTCCGTCTTCACCGTTCGGACACAAAGGCAAGACTGAGTAATTGGATTGGATTTGTCAGGTACGCATTCCATTTTTAACTCATGCGCCGTCTTGGCATTCGAGATCGTATTTTAGGCAGTAGGTCATGCAGTCCATCGAAAATTGTGCGCGTTGTGACGATGTTTTACGGGGTTCACGCGATTCGTAGCACGGCTGCTCGTGCAAACGTATAGCGTCTTTCGTCGTCAATTTTGTCAATTCAAACGCGCGAGTACGACAAGTTAAATGTTTGCGATGCTTGTTCGGGACAACGACG
>NW_017291737.1:0-312 GCF_001594075.2 Trachymyrmex cornetzi
GTGTTTTCATATTTTTTCGATAAATATCTGAATTCTTAGTATTACAATAATTAATAACGAAGTTTACATAAATTTATATCTGAAAATGGATGAAATAAAAATTATATTATGCGACAAAAAAATTGTTGGAATGCGATTCTGAAGGTTAATAGAAGACCAAAACACTACACTATACTCTGTTTTCCTTTATTGGGTCTATCTATCGAGTCTCAAGATCAAGTATGTTTATATAATAAATACATATATTATTATACAGGGTGGACCATCTGAAGTGATCCAGTCAAATATCTCGAAAACTAATAGGGATAGAGA
>NW_017291738.1:0-312 GCF_001594075.2 Trachymyrmex cornetzi
TGTTTTCATTTTTTAAAGACAAATTTTCAATAATTTTTAATAATTAATATCTTGTTAATTATTAAAAAATTTTTATTTTTAGAAATGACTTTTTCTCAGTTTAATTCATTCTTGCACTTGTTTTTAAGATTTCTTATAACTTATCAAATTTCTTTATAATAATTTTATTTACTTTTTTTTTAAATTTATGTATTATATCTTCAATTTTTCAGTAAATCCTCGATTTTTTGAAATTAATAATGTTCAAGATATTGAAAAAATTGATGGTCATTTATCATTCCCGGAAATTTTAAAAGGAAATCGAATTTTTCT
>NW_017291739.1:0-312 GCF_001594075.2 Trachymyrmex cornetzi
TAATCGCAATTAAGGTATTTTGATGACAATAACACTAATCCTACGAGACTAGAATTAGCAACAACAAATTATATGCGTATTATACGAACACTCTAAAAGATATCGGTGTGGATTTAACACCTCTACTGCGGATTTAACATCCATGCGGTGTCTATATAATTCTCACTGTGTTAATATTGTTACAATATTAATATCAATATGATATGGATTTCAAACCTCTGGTATTTATATCAATACCATTATAGTGTCGATTTATAATAAAATCTGTGGTGTTAAATCCACATCATATTAGTGTTATTAATATTAACACCG
>NW_017291740.1:0-312 GCF_001594075.2 Trachymyrmex cornetzi
ATCGATGGCCTTATAAGATTTCGTATTGCGTCGCTTTAAATCAACGAACATGCATAACTCTCATTAAAGTTGCGCAACGCGCGTACACAATGTTCCGTTCTACACTTGAGGATCGAGTATTGAGTACAAGTACACGGCCATGAGAACTTTAAATTCAATGTAAAGATAAAAACTTACGAAATAATATGCATGTATATATATATATATATATTGTATATAAGTATATACATAAAAAATGCATTAATGTTTATTCTTTATATTAATATTGATTAATTTTAATCTCAATGTAGTTTAACTTCAATACAATTTAAC
>NW_017291741.1:0-312 GCF_001594075.2 Trachymyrmex cornetzi
CACTCGGTGGGGTGGCTCATCCTTCCGGCGACTGCTCGCGGGGGGGACCCCCGGTCTGCGGTTATGCAGACCGGTTAGGTCCCCCTTGCTGGACGCCAGTAAGGGGAATTCTCCAACATCATCCGCCCGCCTGGTCGTCCCACCCCCTCGGGAGTGGGCACTGAGCCACGCGGTGCGGGTTTGTTCCCTGTCGCTCGGTCGGTTGGGCCTCCCCGCCGGGGGCGTCGGGGGGGCGTGGGGTTATGGAGAGGGGAGATGGGCGGTTGGAGGCGATCGCCCGGGCATGGCCCGTTAGGCGAGCCTCCACTCCTC
>NW_017291742.1:0-312 GCF_001594075.2 Trachymyrmex cornetzi
TCCGTGATTAAAAAAAGCTGAAGTTGTATCGCATCCAGTGAACGCGTGTAAAAACAGAATGTATGTTTTTGATTGTGGATACGATTGCAACATATCAGTTGAAGAATAAATACTTGTTTCAGTTTTACCTCTTCCTGGTTTTAAAAAATACACTACTTTTTCAATAGGACATAATGCAGCTAAAATAACTAAAACGTCGATATCTTCTGAAACAATAACTGGTGAAGCCGTTTGACTAAGCGCTGTTTGAACAATGATAATATAACAATGATAATATAACAATGATAATATAACAATGATAATATAACAATG
>NW_017291743.1:0-312 GCF_001594075.2 Trachymyrmex cornetzi
TTCAAATTTTTAACACCTTTTAAATAATGATTTACAAGGATTTTCTTTTTTAAAAAAATTTTCACACAGTGGTTGAAAATACATATTTTCGTCTATTTTATGAATGTTATGACAGAGAACAGTGTGTCAAACTGCCATCACATGTTCGGTGTCTTATAAGGACTTTACATGATAAATAGTACGCAAATCTATTTAACCGTATTCATATAAATTAAAAAGGTCCTATTTGGAACACGGTCCGATTTAGACCACTCTCCCCTATATATACATATCTTTTTGTGTTTTTTTTTTTCTATTAAAGAACATCTTTAC
>NW_017291744.1:0-312 GCF_001594075.2 Trachymyrmex cornetzi
AGAAAATCCTTATACCAAATTGTAAAGATTATAATAGTTGTTCAATTAAGCATTTTAGGATTTTGAGGTTAAGGAATCACATATCTCAAAGTTTGTGCGTTCAGACGTTGTGCATCAAACTTGAACGTACGAATGGGAGATATATGATGTTCGTCTAACTTTAAATGCTTTTAATTCAATAATTATTATAGTCTCGATATCTTGGTATATTAGAATTTTCATTTCAAAATGATCTCAGGATCTACCTTTACTATAGAATCGAAGCCTTACACGGTCTAGCTGGATCTTAATGCTTGTATGATTCTTATGTGA
>NW_017291745.1:0-312 GCF_001594075.2 Trachymyrmex cornetzi
AATGTATGATTTTTAAAACTTCCGAGCTATCATTATTTACGACAGTTTCGATGTTTACTTTCATACTTTCAATGATAATTTTTAAGCTATCCAACATATCATTAACTTTTAGATGTAGTAAATTTATTTCTTTGAGCACTTCCTCATGATATTCTCAAATTTAAGAATCAACAAAATTTGCCAACATTTCATATAAATATATATGTTAATGGAAATATTCATTAAATATAAGGGAATAATATTATTATACTGACATAATTTACTCACTTGAATTTAACGATTGATATTTTAAAAAAGTATCCTCACTCACGA
>NW_017291746.1:0-312 GCF_001594075.2 Trachymyrmex cornetzi
CTGGAGTTGAAAATCCTGTCTTTCCATCAAGTAGTTTTTGTTCTCTTACATCTGGAAGCAAATTATATTTTGACAAGAAATCTGATCCTATGATTGGTTGATCAACATTGGCGATGATGAACCTCCACGGAAATGTCCTTCTTAATCCGAAGTCTGGTTGAAGTGTTCTCATTCCGTACGTTGTTATTGCTGAACCATTGGCTGCAAATAACTGATATTGCTGTGCCGGTAATTGTTCTTGTACCATGAAGAGTGGAAAGACGCTAACATCCGAGCCGGTATCTATCAGGAATCTGACTTTTAAAGTACGGT
>NW_017291747.1:0-313 GCF_001594075.2 Trachymyrmex cornetzi
ATCCGGTGACACACGTCGGCCAGCAGGGGTCTGCATTCCTCCCAGCTTAAAAACCCGGATGCAAGGACACGGGTAGGGGAGGTGGTTCGCCGCGGCTCTTCCCGTAAAGGGAATTCGACGACACACACCGGCCAGCAGGGGTCTGCGTTCCCCCTAGTTTAAAACAAGGACGCAGGGACACGGGTAGAGGCCATAGATAGGCGCGGCACTCGTGCTGATGCCACATATCGCCGAACACGGGTGCTGTCTCCCCGTGGTTAAAAATCGAATGACAGGGGAAACGGGAAGGAGGGCGGGGGTACCACGGGACCGG
>NW_017291748.1:0-313 GCF_001594075.2 Trachymyrmex cornetzi
ATTTTTCATATACTATATATTATCATCCATAGTGTAACTAATAATTCACATTTAATATTTGAAATTTTATCATAAATCTTACGTTAGGTGTTTGCCACATCGTGTGTTATTTGACGCGTCTCGCGATAACATCAATGTAATTTAATACAACAAAAAATGCAACGCTTGTAATTTCGCAAGCGTCGACAGCTTTATTAGATTTATCGTAATCAAAGATTTTTCAAGGACATGCCGCGACAAGTCACAACACGTCACGACATGTTTGGCAGTGACATCATCAATGCGATTTGATATAAATACGACGTTGCCAAAT
>NW_017291749.1:0-313 GCF_001594075.2 Trachymyrmex cornetzi
AATAAGAATATAAACTTCAGGATGACCAAAAAATCAAAATAAGTGTTGGTAAAGAATTGGGTCGCCTCCTCCAGAGGGATCAAAGAAGGATGTATTTAAATTTCGATCTGTTAATAATATAGTAATAGCTCCAGCTAATACTGGAAGAGATAAAAGAAGAAGAATAGCAGTGATTAAAATAGATCAAACTAAAAGGGTAATTTTATCTATAGAAATTATTTTTTGATGTATATTTAAAATAGTGGAAATAAAGTTAATAGCACCTAAAATGGATGATATTCCTGCAATGTAAAGAGAAAAAATAGTTAAATCT
>NW_017291750.1:0-313 GCF_001594075.2 Trachymyrmex cornetzi
CAAAAACTCTCCCCACCTCCAACATGATCGCACGCGAATCCAAACATCGTCAATCCATTAAACTAATGTAAGATTCACGATTATCAATGTGCGATAAAAAATAATTTAAGATCCAAAAAAGACTGTCATGTTTGTTCCGATGTTGATCACATAGTAACCGTTAAAACAAAAAGAGATGTGTCGTCATAACAGAAGTCTGTCGACCAATTATAAAAATAAACCTATAAACTTATATACTGAACGAATGGATGAAAATCTACGTATATGTTTACGGTGTTCTGCTAATCTCGTTTTTAGTTTTCTTCCCGTTTGG
>NW_017291751.1:0-313 GCF_001594075.2 Trachymyrmex cornetzi
TAGATAACCTACAAGAACACCTTTCACCGCTTTCTTGTCTAATTTTTTTCGGTTTTGCTTTGGTACATGAACGAAACATTCCGTCCCAAAAACTTTAAAATAGTCAACGTTCGGTTTCTTTCCATACCATAATTCATACGGAGATTTGTTATCGACTTTACTCGGACCACTCTTGTTTAGAACATGTACGACAAAGTTCACCGCTTCGGCCCACAGTGATTTCGGTACATTTTCACGAGCATAAAGTAATGACCGCGCTGCTTCAACTAAAATCCTATTCTCCCTTTCCGCCACGCCATTTTGTTGCGGAGTA
>NW_017291752.1:0-313 GCF_001594075.2 Trachymyrmex cornetzi
TTTTGCAATATACAAATATGAAGCAATTAATGTTTTGCTACATAATATTGTTACAGATATATGTAGTAATAGCAGATGATTGTATCTTTTACTGTCTAGATTATTATACATTACAATAGGAGAAAGATACATTAAAAAGTTCCGGAATTCTAAAGCTTTCCATCTTTTTACCTCCTTAAAACTACGAGGTTTTCTAGCAAATTTGTTTGATACATATTTTTGCAATTGTGTCATCATACAATTCATGTTAGCTAAATTTGTTTTCGATAATTTATATTTACGTGTTCCCTCTATCATATAGTTTACTATTATT
>NW_017291753.1:0-313 GCF_001594075.2 Trachymyrmex cornetzi
TGAAAGTCGTGCGCCCCCAAGCAGGGGGGAAGGCGGAGTGGGAGTTAATTCGCGTGGAAAGTTATAAAATATACTTTAAAGCAGAAAATTTCTGTTTTATAAGGTTGAAAAAGAATATTCTTCTCGAACTTTTTTTGTTGTGTTATTGTTAATAATTTTTTAACGAAGAACGACCGCCACCTAAAACCTGTCGGAGTTTTCTTAGGGCAATGACCTTGACAACATATTTCAAGGTCAAGGTCATCGGCGAGGTGTCCGTTAATGTATATAATTAACCAAACTTTCATTTTTTGTTGACATAATTTCAGATAAA
>NW_017291754.1:0-313 GCF_001594075.2 Trachymyrmex cornetzi
TCGATGGAGAAATGACTTTCTTCTGTACCTGGCGAGCAGCATTTCGCAAGTGGTTTTTCGGTTGTCCTGCTGTCTTTCATTCAGTTCATGTGGAACTCATTTTCCCATCTTCTGAATCTTTCTCATGGATTTCAAACGTATGGAGACGGCTTCTCGTGTCACATTCAACTGACGCGTGTTGTTGTTGAGTTTGAGCGCCATCCTCATCCAACAATGTTTGCAATTCGCTGTCTTCAAACTTTTTCGATGGTTTCCACGTTCTTCGTTTCTCACGTCAAAATCACCACTTTTGAATTTTTTAAACCACTCAAAG
>NW_017291755.1:0-313 GCF_001594075.2 Trachymyrmex cornetzi
AGGGTTATTAAGTGCTTCTTGATGAGCTCTTCTATCGTAACCCGGGTTGTTGACCCTCTTTTGGCTGATATTCAGGTGGTTTGTTAAACCGTGTGACGAGTGATGATAACTGTTTCCGTTATGAGTGGAAGCCTGCTGCGTAGTGCGTGCCGGCCGTGAGCCAGCAGCTTCAGCATAAGATATGCGTCCATAATCTTGGTCTTCTGCTTCTAAAAGGTTGAAAGGGTTAGTAGAGATAAAGCTGGGTGAACTTGAAGAGTTATATGATGTTTTAGAGTTTAGCCGTGGAAAGTCTTGAGAGTCCAATCCAGAG
>NW_017291756.1:0-313 GCF_001594075.2 Trachymyrmex cornetzi
TTACACTCTCATTCTTTTCCTATTTAAGCGTGATGTCTTCGCGGACAATATTTTTTACACGCAATTAAGCGTAATGGGTTTTAATCCAAGCTACAATAGATGCAATAAGTATTAAGCTTTAAGAAATCAGTTACGGATAAATATAAGAAGAATAATCTATAATTCTTCAATTTCTTATTAAGGTTTATTAAAGGCTTAGGGCTTAAGGTCTACTATACAGATTGTGTAGCAGACCTATTGTATTTAAGGAACGGACAATATTTTAATAATCTAATATCTTTTCAATCTGCCTACGAGAATCCAACAATATCAT
>NW_017291757.1:0-313 GCF_001594075.2 Trachymyrmex cornetzi
CTCTCCCCTTCGACTCTCACCTCTGAAAAATCGTGCGCCCCTGAAACAGAGGTTACGGGGTGATGAGAGTCGAAGGTGAGAGTCATGCGCCCATGAAGCAGGGGGGACCGGAAAGGGCGAGAGTCGAAGGTGAGAATCGTGCGTCCCTTTGCAGGGGCGAGGGGGGAGGTGAGAGTCGAAGGTGAGAATTGTGCGTCCCTTTGCAGGGGCGAAGGGGGGAGGTGGAAAGTCATATTCCCTTAATCAGTTCACTCCATACCTCTCTTACTGCCCAGAATTATCTGACTTTTCATATAAAGCAGTGAAATAATTA
>NW_017291758.1:0-313 GCF_001594075.2 Trachymyrmex cornetzi
TACAAATCTAATTTATTATTCACAATTAATTTTTGCGCAAGATAGCACCCAGCGCAGTCTCCTGACACCCAGTTAAATTTCGGTGTTATATTTTATTGTATTAATTAAAGAAGTCTATAAATTTGTATATTTCACTACTTGAATTATTCGGCAATACATCTTAGATATTTATTTGAAGCAGAACAATCTATTAAAGCATCGAAAGAATGGAAGGATTTGAGAAGAATTACATCGTCTGCATAAATGAAGTGATCGGAGGACAGAGAAACGTTAGACAAATCAGAGACAAAAATATTAAAAGTAAAACTACGAG
>NW_017291759.1:0-313 GCF_001594075.2 Trachymyrmex cornetzi
ACGAGATTCGTGTATCCGAATGGTTCGCACGCGATAGTTTCAGAAAATTAATATTTACACGAATGGAGGGTAATGCGACTGAGACGGAAGTGCCACGTGCAACTTAGTTTGCGTCGCGGTGTTGCTCGGCTATCCTTGGATGTGGCTATTATGGAGGATGGCCCTCAGGATTTTTGCGAATGAGCACCCCGCTTTTAAGGAGGACTCTCTGAAGAAGTCTATTAGGCTAGCTCTCACTCTGACACTCTGGCACCGAATCTCTAACTCTGACACTCTGTTTCTCAAAAGTCTGAAGACAGAAGACCGACTGAAG
>NW_017291760.1:0-313 GCF_001594075.2 Trachymyrmex cornetzi
AAAGTGCGTATAGGCACATATAAAAAAATACGTGTCGCTTATTTTTGTCTGGAGAATAACATATTAATATGACATCCCTAATAATCCTTTCCAGGCACCTATAAGTTAGCCTTAATAAATAAATATTTATAAAGTTGATACGCCCTTATCAAATCCCGATAAGGACCTCATCAAGGAAGCCTTATTTATGGCATGCCTAATAAATCCAGGGTTGTTATGTTTTAAACAAAACATTTAAAACGGCTTATTTAAAACTAGAGTCAAAGAACACGTGTCTGATATTAATAAAGGGTCAAAATCTCCATCTGTAATT
>NW_017291761.1:0-313 GCF_001594075.2 Trachymyrmex cornetzi
AGGCATCTTACTTTAGGAGGGGGCGGGTATTCGAAACAATGTACTTGTGGATCCGCCATAACGTGTGTGCGACGAGCTTAATTTTTGTTAATTTAAAGGGGACTTTATATTACCTGACCCCTGGACCAAAAACAGAAACCCGTGATTGGCCGGTTCGTGTCGACCAATCAGAGACTGGCAGAATTGGAAGTCAGATCTAGAGATTAAAAGATTTTAAGCACACTCGCCATAGCGAATCCACTGAGCGAACACAGCATAGATTTGAAAAATATAGTCGGTTTTAATGATTAAAAGCACCCGCGGCTCTAGGCTC
>NW_017291762.1:0-313 GCF_001594075.2 Trachymyrmex cornetzi
ATCTCTACTTTTTATTATTAAATATTTATAAGAGGTGAAGATATTTAAAAAAGGGTTTGAAGGAAATAATGTTGAGTAAAGTAATCGAATAAACATACATGGTCAGAATTTTTCTCTCCGGTGATCCTGACCTTGACATATGTCGTCATAAAAAAATAACGGTAAAATTGTAATAAAAAATAAGAGTAAAATCATCTTAAAAAAGTAATTACAAAACTAGCGGTAAAAGTAACTTTCATCCCTGGCTGTGAGGAGGGCTGCGCCGCATGTCAACAAGTAGTTATATTACGATTGAATTGACGCTACGCAGTTT
>NW_017291763.1:0-313 GCF_001594075.2 Trachymyrmex cornetzi
CACGAGACAGACGTCTACTCCACCAAGTCTCTCACCAGTTCCAGAACAGGCTTGGCAGGTAACACCGAATGTAGAGTCACTTATAACAGCTCTGACTACTCCAATGCAACAAATGCATAATCAAATCCTGGAGACTCAGCAGGCGCAACAAGTTTTGCTGCAGGAAATGCTCCTGGCTCTCACGGCAAGGAACGCTACTCCTCAGTCGGCACAATCAGAGCAACCGACACAGGTGCAGGAGTCCGTGTCACCAAGAAGTCACAGCTCCTCGCAACCATCACAGCGTAGCACGCTTTCAACGATATCAGCCTCG
>NW_017291764.1:0-313 GCF_001594075.2 Trachymyrmex cornetzi
GTTTCTGGGGACTACACAGGGAGTATATAAATTCACATAAGAATCATACAAGCATTAAGATCCGGCTAGACCATTTAAGGCTTTGATTTCTATAGTTTAAATTATTTAAGCATTAAAAATCTAGCTTCGATCAGTATAGGCATTTCTAGTTCATGTTGATTGTACTCTCATTGCTTCAACCTATCTATCTTCAGCATAGGCATTTCTAATTCGTACAAATTTATATATATAAATATTATGAAAAAAATGGGAGGAAATGTTTAGTTAGGAAAAATTCAATTACGATGTATTAATATGTCTCTTATTGTAGCAA
>NW_017291765.1:0-313 GCF_001594075.2 Trachymyrmex cornetzi
TACTGAGCACTAGGAGTATTTTGAGGCACTACTGTACTACAGTACTACTGTACTACTACACTACTGTAGTAGTGCAGAAGTGTTCAGTAATGCTGAGTAGTGTTAAGATTTTTTATATATCCGCGTTTCGGCAAGATACAAAATACAGGAAATGAGTATGCATCACAGAAACTAACTATTAAAATAACTTTATTTAAAAAAAAAACACTTTCAGAGACTCTACGAGCACACTCTGATCAAGCTGAGAGTAAAGCCGGCGGTACACGATGCTTGTTTTCTTGTTGGATTGTTAGCTGGATTAGATTCTTGCCAC
>NW_017291766.1:0-313 GCF_001594075.2 Trachymyrmex cornetzi
GGACCCTCTATATTCTTATAAAAAAACCAACTTCTGTCAAATTGGCAAAGTTTTTAATATGTGATTGCTTTTATAATGCTGATTAAAATGATGCGTCACATAAGATCACAACAAAAATTATACAAAGTTACACACTAGAGATACTTTTTTTTAAATTTTTCTGTTAAGTGTATTTTAAGAATATATCTTTTTAAATAAAAAAAAAAATCAAAAGTTTTTAAATGTTAGTTAAAAATTTATTTCATACTTATTATTTTCACTTATTATTTCACATTTATTATTTTTATACTTAAAACAGAAACAATTCATAATC
>NW_017291767.1:0-313 GCF_001594075.2 Trachymyrmex cornetzi
AGCAAAACGCCACTAAGGCGCTAACCCACACACCGCTGTAGTGCCTCGATCGCAGCCTACATGAGTCACGTGCATCCAATCGCCGCAGGTGATTGCACTCCTCTCATCCCTCCTCGACGTGTCCTTTCGTATGACCCTCCCTTTTCTTAGCGCCGACCTATCTCTCCACTCCCGGCTGTGACCCCCCCGTGCACCCATCGGCTCGATCCCCACTTCCAGAGGGAAGTAGGTCGACCGAGGGGGGACGGAAAGGGTCCGACGCATCCCCGCCAGGCCACCCGCACCGTCTCTCTCAAGACGGGCGGGCGCCCCG
>NW_017291768.1:0-313 GCF_001594075.2 Trachymyrmex cornetzi
ACCCGGTATAGTTCTCGGGTTCGTATTCGGTGGACATGTTGTTTCTTCGACCCTATTGGTCATGGCGAACGCGTTTTCCGATATCTTCGAATTCTCTACGCCATAACAGGATTTAGGGTACACCCGGTATGTTGCGCGTGCTGATATTCGGTAGTCCCGCTCCTCTTATGTACTACGCGTCAATAGCGGTCGCGTTTTCCGATATCTCAAAATTCATTACGTAAAAACAGGATTTTGTGTACACCCGGTATATCTTATATGCTCGCTTTCGAGTATTCCGCTCCTAATGCGTCCTAGTCGTTAATAGCGGTCG
>NW_017291769.1:0-313 GCF_001594075.2 Trachymyrmex cornetzi
TGTAACCTTTGTTGAATCGCGCGTAAGGACGCATCTCGACCACGTCGGCTTGCCATAAATCATGGCGACCGTGCATCACGACTCGACGAGGAGGAAAATTTCTTCGCGCGGGTGCGTGGAGTTCTTTCACGAGTTTTCGTTTCTGGATATTCATCTCTCTCTGTTATGAGAGGAAACGAGCTTTGCACGTATCTTTTAAACCTTCCTAGATACGTTTAAATACCTAAACACCTCGTTTCAGATGTCGAATTCTCGTAGCACACATTCGATATTGTTTACGCAGATCACTTACACCGATAATGCAGCCGGAAGG
>NW_017291770.1:0-313 GCF_001594075.2 Trachymyrmex cornetzi
ACCGAGGAACTAAAAAGCGCAACGCACATGCCGGCAACTTGACAACGTACCCAACATATACCGCCGCCCTTGAAAGCATCGGCTTTCAACAACCAAACAAAAGCTTAATATGTGTGCGGTATTAAACAAAATGATAAAGATTCTATTACATATAATATAATACTTCAATAAACAAAAAAAAGAACAGATTTATAGTCTTTATACTTATTGTGGAATAGGTAAAATACATATCTTTGTAACGGGACGTTTATACAGTCCTTTAGACGTTCGGACGGTTACAACGCGAGTAATTCCATCCTGACCAGAATGAACG
>NW_017291771.1:0-314 GCF_001594075.2 Trachymyrmex cornetzi
AATGGCATTTTCGCAATCGCATCGACAAGAACTGATTGAACTGGCCGAAATAACGGGAATCTCCACGGTACCCGGAGTTTTTCGGTGAGATATTTGTCGACAGTTGTCGAAAGTGGAATTACCCCCACGGGACATAACCTCTCCGCACAGTTTTATCACAATACAATTTTCTGTTTGTAGAATTGTATTGGAATTATTGGCGTTACAAGTATCTCCTGAGGATATTTACACCCTTCTTAAACAAATATCGTCGAGATCGTCGAAATCGCTGAACCGACAGACAACAAACGAGAATGCGCAAACTTCTGTCTCAT
>NW_017291772.1:0-314 GCF_001594075.2 Trachymyrmex cornetzi
TCTCAAATTTCTAATGGATGATAAATTAAAATTCTCTCATTTTCGTTACGTACACAGAATGAATTATTTTAGGAATCACTAAATGTTAAGAATTTTAAAAATAGAACTTAACGACGCCTATAGATCTAATGACAATTCGTATAAACAAATTTGGAATCTTAGGAGAAATATTCAACAACATGTCGATTTGCAACTCTTTTTTTGCTAAACAAGAAATCGTCTTTCAATCTCATATGAGGAAAGAGGAAATCATTCTTTCAAGAAAAATAAAATGGATGTTACAAAAGAATAAAAGAAGAATTTATAGGGATATA
>NW_017291773.1:0-314 GCF_001594075.2 Trachymyrmex cornetzi
TCAACTTGCATATTTATTTTTCAGTTACAAGTTATTTGAACAAAGATGAACGGCAAATGTTTGCGATTGAATTTCCTCGATTTAGCCATCAAAACTGTAGCTATGGCAGATGAAAGTTTTTATTTTTATATTCAATTTCGAAGAAATTCTCTATCTTGCAAAAAGTTTAATTTGAAGTTTTATTTAATACGTCGTGCTGTTCTTTTAATAACAAAAGTAGTTTAATAACACAAGTAGTTTAATAACACAAATGTGTCGTTAATATTGTTATCGAAACAACACGATCATTTCCAATTAGATCTAATGTTATTAAT
>NW_017291774.1:0-314 GCF_001594075.2 Trachymyrmex cornetzi
ATTGTTTTATTTGCATTACAATACAAATAATAAAAAAAATGTAGCATATTTACGTCTGTACTATATGAATATTATATCAAGAGAAGTGATACAAATTTTTGGCATATTTTTAAAATATTTGAAAATTATATTATATGTTATTAAAACGTTTTTCAACGTTGAAAAACGTTTTAATAACATATAATATAATTTTCAAATATTTTAAAAATATGCCAAAAATTTGTATCACTTCTCTTGATATAATATTCATATAGTACAGACGTAAATATGCTACATTTTTTTTATTATTTGTATTGTAATGCAAATAAAACAAT
>NW_017291775.1:0-314 GCF_001594075.2 Trachymyrmex cornetzi
CCCGCCGCCGCCGACGCAGTCGGCCGTTCCCCAGGGGGAGGGGGGCCACTGGGCTTTGGCCCCCCTTTCCTCCCCTTGGCGCCACGCGCAGTCGTACAGCCCGGCTCCCCGATGCGGTGACCCGCCGGGTGCCCGAGGGTCCGGCAGGCGGGACACTCGGCCCTGGCCTGACACTCCCTGGCCAGGTGCTCCATTCCACCGCACCGGTAACAGCACCGGCTCCTGTCCACGGAGCCGGTGCACCGCTGCTGTACGTGGCCGGCCTCCAGGCAGCGGTAGCACTGGAGGCCACGGCTGGGGAGCAGCACCACTCT
>NW_017291776.1:0-314 GCF_001594075.2 Trachymyrmex cornetzi
AAATTTCTTTTGTAAAATTCTGAATGTGAGAAATAAAAACTCGTTCGATGATGCCCTTCTTTTGTGAAATCGTATTGTGAGGTCAATAATTCAAAAATCTGCCCGAGAAGGTGGGTTTTTTTGCAGTGTTGTTAAAGTTACCGGTTTTTAGTAACGCGTAACAGTTATTGTTATTTGCGGTAAAAAGTAATTCGTTACCGATTCTAAAAGTAAAGCGTTATTGTCACTTAAAGTAACGGAAAAATCGTTATTTTTTTGCTATTGTTCAAAAATGATTGCATTTATGCAAATTATAACTACATAAGAACAAATCG
>NW_017291777.1:0-314 GCF_001594075.2 Trachymyrmex cornetzi
CAAATAAGGTGCAAGTAGATCTATGAGATTATTTACCAATTCAGGAGTTAAACGATATAATTCTTTAAATTCGATATCAGTCAAATCAAATGGTTCTTCTATTTCTCGCAATAACTGTCGATCAGCTCTTCGCTCGAGGCGTTGGATACGATTTTCTAAATTTATTAGGTTTGCAACAAGATAGGCATCAGCCATTCTGAAAATCAATTATTTATTTATGTTATTTGTTATTTTTAATTCTATTATTTGTAAATCGGCATGCTGCAAATTTAAAATGAAAAAGAACAATATAATATTAATTTAATATTAATTAT
>NW_017291778.1:0-314 GCF_001594075.2 Trachymyrmex cornetzi
CTAATACCACGTAGTATTAGGAGACTTTCGGAATGATTACGCTGTACGTAGACAATAATAGAATATCGTTTTATTGAAGCCAAAAGTACGTTACAGTAACGAACGGTCTATATCTAGAGAGAAGAAGGGAAACAGGATATCTCCAACCTGTATCGCCTTGCGCCATCTGCATGCGGCGCGTGTGTACTGTTGAGTCGATGAAAGTGTGGAAAGTGTGTCCCTACAATCTAAATTAGAATTAGAGTAGTATATAAACTTGTAAACTGTTTCGCGCGCAATCGTGAGCATTGAACCACACCATACATCATATCATA
>NW_017291779.1:0-314 GCF_001594075.2 Trachymyrmex cornetzi
AATCAATGAAGCTGATTTATTAAAGCTATAACCTCGTACTTTACTCCGTTCCCGCTATCATCCCGACAGTAACCTTCGGAGTAGACTTGTCAAGAGACTTAACGCAAAAATTCTTAAAGAAGAATCGGCGAAGGAGGACCGTCAACTTCACGAGGTGTAGAACAAGTCCCGCCGAAAAGCAAGACAATAAATCCAACAACGGTGACGGGCCCCTTACCGGCGACATCAACGGAGCACATGATGGAAATCACGAACCGCTGCCTGCAGCAGCAAGAGACCATATTCGAACAATTACGCACCATAACGGCAAGAAG
>NW_017291780.1:0-314 GCF_001594075.2 Trachymyrmex cornetzi
ATTACAGTTATTGTAAGTGTAGAAATACACATCTACATTTATTTTTTTTATAGTAGTATTGAAAAATTCTTCTATAAGAAGAATTTTCTTAGTTCTCTCTCTTTATCAGATTTTTTATAAGGGTCTAATAATTTAAAATCAATACCACTATTGTATTTCATTACGTGGCTACATTTTTTCTTGTTGCATGTATCGGTGGCAGCTCTTAAAAACATTTCATTTTCATTCACAATATCTGCAAACTAATGTTATAAAATTTAGGTTTCTTTCACATCTACATAGTACATATTTAAATTACAACATACTTACCAATA
>NW_017291781.1:0-314 GCF_001594075.2 Trachymyrmex cornetzi
CGTTACTAAAAGAAAACACATTTTTCTACTAAAGAATATTGCATAATTGTTTTTATATAATACAAATATATAATACAAATAATCTATATATTTCTTAAAGTATAATTTACTGATTTTTATAAATAATATAGTCTAATGGTATTTTTCCTTAGGACTGCGCAGTAGTGTTTCCATAAAAATATTTATAATGTTATAATTATATATATTATATATTTGCACGGAAGCAATGAAAATTTGAACATATTCTAATGGAAACACTGCATGGGTGCAGTCCCAATAGGCCTGTTCTTTTTCATTGAACTTTTGCACCAGTT
>NW_017291782.1:0-314 GCF_001594075.2 Trachymyrmex cornetzi
TCCAACATAACTCGCGTCGCAGCTCTTGCACGAAATCTTATAAACAACCTTCGACTTCTTATCGCGCGGTAAGAGATCCTTATGCACCCTAATAAATCCTCGCAATTTATTAACACTATAAAATTACACCCTCATATGCTCGCTATTCAATCTATTAAACTTGTCAGTAATACCACGAACGAAAGGGACAGTGAACCACGAAGGCTGTACTACATCAACGCCTATGTTATTATCACTAACAACCCTCTTCTTATTACTAGCCATAATAATATTTTTCAAACGGTTGTTAATATTCTCAAATATAAAACTCAAAG
>NW_017291783.1:0-314 GCF_001594075.2 Trachymyrmex cornetzi
TAATAACTTAAGAGAAAAACAATTTTCTTTTATTAAAGGATTTATAATTTTGGCTATGACGTACCTACAAACTCCTTCATATAAATCATGCATTATATCAAATGCGGCATTCGTTATACAGTGAAAATTGAGTAATTCATTAAAGACACATTTTTCTTTGACACCGTAATTACAGTTTTTATAATCTTCTTCGTAGTTCGACACTGTTCTTAATAATTCCGTATTTTCTTCAAACTGAAATTTTGTCTCTAATTTTGAAGATCGACATACACGACAATAGAAATTTGCAAAAAATGATTTATTAAAACCAAGTA
>NW_017291784.1:0-314 GCF_001594075.2 Trachymyrmex cornetzi
TTGTATTATTTTTGAAAGTTGATACATGATATATATAAATTGTATAAGAATAAATAACGCAATATTTAGACACATTTTTATTATATATAACAAAATTGTATTTTTTTTTCAATACGACTTTATCGAGCGACGCGGTAGCGTTCTGACGATAGTGCATAAAAATATAAAATGGAAAAGCAAGAAAAAAAGCGGCATGTTCTCTCAGGTTTCTCTCGTATAACTTCAACTTATTGCACCGTGTGCACCAGTTCAGAGAGTGCAGACCTAATAAAAGAACAGACCTAATTAAAGAACAGACCTGCAATACCGGCGAT
>NW_017291785.1:0-314 GCF_001594075.2 Trachymyrmex cornetzi
TGGGGAAGGGAGTAGCCCTTCAGACGCCGTGAAGGCGCACGATCGGGGCTGGATTTTCTAGGAAATGCGGAAAGTTCCGAAGCGCTAGTTAAAGCGCTGGGAAGACTTACCGTTGGTTTTATTGATGGGAAGAATTATAAGGAGAGAAATAAGGACGCGTGTCTTAAAACGCTCTGCTTTATATACGTTTTTTTTTCGTGGCCCCTCGCGGTAAGGGGATGTATATATGATTAACTCTAATGATATGTATCATATGTATAAAAGATTTTTCTATGGAATTTTAAAATTATATACAAATTTACCTTTTTAAAAAA
>NW_017291786.1:0-314 GCF_001594075.2 Trachymyrmex cornetzi
GACACGGCTCAATTGGACACGAGCCACTCACAGCGCTTGAGACTACAAAGCTTCTAAGCACCGATCGCTGTGATTGGTGTCCAATCGAGCCGTGGTCAATCGGGATCACCCCGTTTTAGAGATCGAGGGGAACTCTTTGTGATGGAATAGATTGGGAGGGGGGGAATTAGAAGGAGAGGTGAGCCCGAATTTGAGGCGTGCCTCAGAATATGAAACGTTTTCGATCGCTGCGTAGGCGTAGATTTGTTTCTGTTGAACGTAGGCGCGACATACGGCTGAGGAGATCAAATGCTCCCCCCCCCCCCCCCCCCCCC
>NW_017291787.1:0-314 GCF_001594075.2 Trachymyrmex cornetzi
AACCATCCCCCTCGAAGTTATTTCGACCGATAGATTAAAATGGGACACCCTGTATATATATATTGTATATATACATACATAAAATATAATGATATACTGCTAATTAATAGCGGTAGTGTAACTATGAATGTTTTTATTATAAACCCCATTCTCATATTTCCTACAAGAAGAATCCAAATGAATAATAAATAAATAAATATTTTTATTATAATAAATAAATATAAATAAATAATCAGTAATAACAATAATAATCAATCTTTTATGATAAATACATGGATTTTATTAACAAATTGATTCTTTTTAATTTGTATTGC
>NW_017291788.1:0-314 GCF_001594075.2 Trachymyrmex cornetzi
AGGATAAAAAAATACCATAATAGATAATGCTAAGAAGAATGCAAAGATAGTTACTAAATCATTGAACTAAGACTTACTCCCTATTAAGCTAGGGTCGGCAAGGCTCGTCACCGAACCGGACGGGATACTTTCGTAATCATACGGCTCTCCATTCTAAATTGATCAACTAATCTTATGTTAGTCATTTTTACTCATTGTCTTCCCTACTCTATACTTTTGCTCGGAATTCTTCTTATGAAGAACTGTTGCAATGCTGCGCAGAAGAGTGATATTTCATATGACAATCTCGACAAACAGGTATCTGTTTACGGTTT
>NW_017291789.1:0-314 GCF_001594075.2 Trachymyrmex cornetzi
AGCTAAATGAAAGCATGACTCTGATATCCTTTTAAAATTTTTTTTGCTATACATTATTACATTTTCTAAATCTGTTTAGAGGAACACGTATCACTGTTCATATTAACATTGCAGTTTTTTAGAAATGTATATTTTATTATTTTCGTATCAGAGTTATCTAAGTCATTTATTCTTGCGAAATAGTTCCTGTTATAAATGAAAGGATATAACTCTGTAGTCGATATCTTTTTAAAATCTTTTTTTGCTAAACATCCCTAAATTTTCTAAGTCTATCTAGAGTAACGCATGTCACTTAATTGTCATTGCAGTATTTT
>NW_017291790.1:0-314 GCF_001594075.2 Trachymyrmex cornetzi
TTTCTGAGACTATTAACTGATTATTGTTATTCCCATTAATTCTTCGGACTTGATGATGACTCTCTGGTTAGACTCCCCTCTCTTCAATAATAATGCAGGATCTAATAGATCTACCATCAGCTCCGAAAGATAAACAATTATCATATATAATTTATGTAAAAATGATCAGGTTCGTGTAATTAAATCTGCTCATTGGATACTATATAACTGTCATTGATGATCTCACGTTATCAAAACGCAGTCATAAGAGCGACGGTAAAGTGAATCTGCAACGAATTACCGTGTCGCGATAACAAAGGCACGGTGAAGGAATG
>NW_017291791.1:0-314 GCF_001594075.2 Trachymyrmex cornetzi
GTGTCATTGCGACCAAGTTTATTGATTTTCTAAAGATAGATTTAAAGTAAGTGAGAGAAACATGTTATTTTTTGTACGAATAACGAATATTCATAAAACATTTTTCATTGCAATACGTGTGACAGATTAATTCCGGAAAAAAATATTTTAGAATATCGATATTATTTAAATATCTTTTTTATACCCCCCATACCTTGTTGAAGATATCATTTCATACATTCTGAAATAGATTATGCATTTACAATTCAATTATTTTCAAGAATTATTTTTTGCTAAATTATTCTCAGAATATTTTTATTTATTTATTAACAGTA
>NW_017291792.1:0-314 GCF_001594075.2 Trachymyrmex cornetzi
TTGCGACACCACGATTCTGCGATACCACGATGCTACGATACGACCAATGTAGAATGGGCTTTATATATAAAGAAACGTCATTGTCGTCGACGTCGTCGTCGTCGCCACTATGGAGTGATGGGGGTAATGTCCTTTTGGAATTTTTGGCGTAAGAGGCAAATGTGGCACTGGCATGCATGGTCACATCACACATGTGTTTGTTTTCTGTGGCTGATGCTGATGAACTAGTGTACACTTTTGGAATTGAGTGGTCTGTTTTCTGTTCCTGTACTAGACTGTTCTAGAACTCTCTTTCTCGCTTTAAACAAATATCA
>NW_017291793.1:0-314 GCF_001594075.2 Trachymyrmex cornetzi
TCATCCCATTTGCTGCTGGATGATATGCTATGGTACGAAGATGTACTGACCCTGTCACTTTTACCAATTTCTTGAATAACTCGGATTCAAATTGTCGTCCTTGGTCAGTAGTGATCCGCGCTGGCGTTCCAAATCTTGCTATCCAGTGTGTGAATAGTTCTCTTGCTACCGTTTCCGCCGTGATGTCTGAGAGTGGCATTGCTTCTGGCCACCTTGAAAATCGGTCGATTATTGTAAGGCAATATTTGAATCCCAAGTAGGTTGGCATAGGTCCCACAATATCCACGTGTATGTGTTGGAATCGTCTCGTTGGT
>NW_017291794.1:0-314 GCF_001594075.2 Trachymyrmex cornetzi
CGTTTTCTTTTAAATACTTATTAACTATATTAACAGTTTATATATAACTTTATAAGATCATAATTTGCGAATGAAAGAGATATTTGCGTTTTCAAATGTACTTTTCTTTCGATACAAACGTTACGATGCATCCTATTCGGAATAAGAAAATTTATATTTTTCTGAAGAAATTAGCAGTTCTTAATCTCTCTCTCATCAATCCGTGAGTCTCGAGATACATTTTATAGCATGTTATATACAGACGAAAAATTACAGAGAAAATATACGATTTTTTCTATTAACTCGAGTTTGTTGCATCGCTATAACCATCTGTC
>NW_017291795.1:0-314 GCF_001594075.2 Trachymyrmex cornetzi
ATATGCGTATATACATATACACTATATACATATAATGTACATGCATATATACCATATTTGTGTAGTTATTCGAACTGCACGTCGAATTGGTGTGTGTTTTCCGGATTTATAAACGCAATTAAATTACTATAATAATGTCACGAATTAAATTCAATTGATTAAAGCAATTGTTAATATTTCGATGCTTAATCAAAACATCATATTAGAAAGATGTTAATTTGCTGAAAAATTGTAAATAAATTTATTACGATTACGAAAAATATTGCCTCGGCCGGGAATCGAACCCGGATCTCTTGTATTCCGTACAAGCGTCC
>NW_017291796.1:0-314 GCF_001594075.2 Trachymyrmex cornetzi
AAATTAAATTAACAATGACATTTTTTAATTTTTTAAACAGTTTTCAACTCTGATTAAAAGTGTGATAGTGGAAAAGAAACGTATTGACCTCTACATGGTAGAATCATTAACTTTCTATTCATGTCGTCAACAGAGCATATTTCAAGTGAATTATTATTTTTTCTTATATACTGAATGTCAAAGAAAGATGAATTACATGGCTTGGAGTATAAATCATTTGGTGAACTGTAGCTGTAACCTAAGAAACCTGCTGAATTTTCATGGGTAACAAAATTTTTTATTTCAATTATTGTTTTATTTTTCAACTCTACAAA
>NW_017291797.1:0-314 GCF_001594075.2 Trachymyrmex cornetzi
TTGACAAGGACGGCAGCTTCCGAGACAGTACAAAATTTTTCCGGGACATCGACAAGAATTATTATTTCAGGTGCATTTATTTCGTTAGTCACATATAATGCAGTACCTAAACCGCTTGACTATATATACAAAATGTTTCGTAATGAAATAGTAACTATTAATTCTCGATTCTTGTGATTAGATTAAAACCTTAGTATTCGAATATGTCAGAGCTGTCCTGGAACCTGCCATTCTAGTCATCGTATGCGACTGTGCGTCTGCTCTATAGACATATAGAGAGTAGACGCATGATCACACATGATTCACTCTCCACT
>NW_017291798.1:0-315 GCF_001594075.2 Trachymyrmex cornetzi
CTTAATTTTATATTTGTGCGCAAAAATGCTTGTAAATAATAGAGCTGTAAGCAATAATACATGCGCAAAAATGCATGTGGGCAATCGAGCTGTAGGCAATAATTTTTGTGCGCAAACGAACTGTCGGTAAAAGTAATGTAGGCAAACGATGCTGTAGCCAATCGATTTTTAGGCAAATGGAGTCTTCTCGAATGTGCGTACAAGTCAATGTTTTTTTTAAACCTTTTAAACGATTCCTTTTAATTATGCTCTCTCTCACAATAAAAATTGTAATAATATAAACTTTAATATTGATTTTGAATAACATGCAAGCAT
>NW_017291799.1:0-315 GCF_001594075.2 Trachymyrmex cornetzi
AGTACTAATCATTTAATTGCCACAGTACTTTAATTCGGTGCTTATATTTATTTTTAATATTTTTTAAATATTATACTTTTACGAGAGTCCAAAAGAAGGTTTCCTCATTTTAGGAAAAACAGGAAAACAAAGATTAAAGATCTAAAAAAATTTATTATAACTCATTACACAATTTGATTATTTTCCTATAAAAATAATATGTCTTTTTATGCATTTATTATATCATGAAAAAATTATTGTATCACGGCATGTAAATTTTCACGTATGAGTTACCTATTAACCGTCGTTTTAACTTCCTCATCAATATTAAACGCT
>NW_017291800.1:0-315 GCF_001594075.2 Trachymyrmex cornetzi
TAATGATTTAATTAATAATGGGTACCCCCTAGAATTTTTGTTTAATACCATTAACAATAGAATTAAATCACTAACATACAAAGTAGAACATAAGAATAATAAGAACGATGAATTATCAGATAGTCAAATTAAAAAATTTGTTACTTTGCCGTATGTCAACAATATAACCGAAAAATTAAAACATTTATACAAAAAATATAACATAAATGTGGCTTACAAACCGACCAATAGCTTATCACAATTCATAAAAACTGGCAAAGATAAACTTAATAAAAATGAAAATAATCATTTAGTTTACAAAATTAAATGTTTAAA
>NW_017291801.1:0-315 GCF_001594075.2 Trachymyrmex cornetzi
TTTTTTTAATTCTATGCTGTAGATAACAATTTATAAATTAATATAAAAATGAAATCAATTAATTTGGCTACTGAAAGGTTTAGTTACAAATCCGAGGACGTAGAGGGATGTTCATCAGCATCAAACAAAAGTAAAAAACATGAATTTTCTCTTGCATTTGTTTTATACACATTCTTGGATATGAGAGTTAAATATCGAGCATCAACTATCATGGTTCGAGCCGTTTCTCCTCTCGCCCTCAGAATTAATTTAAACACGCATAAAGATTGAACGTTACTCGGATGAAGTTTATTACGTTCCTTGGTTTTTACGTCT
>NW_017291802.1:0-315 GCF_001594075.2 Trachymyrmex cornetzi
ATGCTCCAAATGCATCCATGATAGCCATAACGAAAATTATGGCAAGAACCAATACCGATAGATATAACAACTGCATTTTTAAATATTTATTAAAATTTAAGTTATTTCCAACTGTACGTACGTTTCTGATTTGTCGGCGACGTGTAGAGCTTATATATAGCACAAAAAACGCAATCTAGTCGTGGTTTTCGTGTCTAACACGAAAGTACTTACATTTTATATTGCAATAATGTCCAATATATATACATAAACAATACATGCATAATCAAAACATTTTTATGTTATATACGAGAAAAATTTGAGATATTAAAATAA
>NW_017291803.1:0-315 GCF_001594075.2 Trachymyrmex cornetzi
AGTACAAAATATCTCGTAAACTATTGGCTTTTTGATATCACTACCTTAATACTTTTATATGCAGAATAATTAAAGGAATCGTATATATTATGTAAAAAAAAGCAAAACCATTCCATTTAAAAAAGTGGTGGTGATCTTGAAAAAAATCTCCGAGCGCTTTCACTCATAGAAAAACTATGTCTTCATTAAGTATAATGATAGCATACTTTCTTTCAGACATATGGCACAATTTTATCCGTTAGGATAACTCTTTCGCAGGTACATAACAGACATTCTGTTCTTGCAGTAATGCATGAGAAATTTTGTTTGATTATG
>NW_017291804.1:0-315 GCF_001594075.2 Trachymyrmex cornetzi
ATTTTATTATATATTTTGAAAGATTGACTATGTAACCGGTTTTCTATGATACTGTTGTTTTTTTGCATTGAAAATGACCTGATCGGAGTCGAAACGTCTGTAATTTTTTTATTTTTATTATATTGTTTATTGAAATATTGATTCTATGCCCTGTTGATACCTTTATTAGATATAATAAAGTTTTTAAGTTGTCGAAGTATAAAATAACTCAATTTAATATTATTGAGTATTTAGTCGTGTGATGAAATTATTGATTGATAAGAAAATTCCTCCAATGTACAATATTATTTACAAGGATAGTTAACATCAAGATAT
>NW_017291805.1:0-315 GCF_001594075.2 Trachymyrmex cornetzi
ATTCCTTCTTCAAACTTTGATCATCAAAATTGTTTTAACTCTAAACGTTCTTTGTAGAAGACTTCTTTTCATTTACAAAAAACGACAAATCTCAAAAGGTCATTTTTATGGACTGTGAAAAATTAATTTACCTTCGACGATTAATATAGTAATTTTTATCCAACGCATTCATGGTAATAATTCGAAAATCACATCTTTTGAATTGTGTTATTTTTGAAATAAGAGAACAACATAATAACGATTTTTAAGTACAGTTTCTTTGAATCAAAAAAGAATCACTTGAAAAAATCATTGTTAAGAATTAATCGCAAACTC
>NW_017291806.1:0-315 GCF_001594075.2 Trachymyrmex cornetzi
GCGCGGTTCCCCTTTGTCATCTACAATGTACCCGATATTATCAACGACAGGCGGGTATAGATAAGGTGAGCGGCAGGGGGCCCTGAAGGGGGCTCTTGCTCTCCGCTCCGAAGGCCGGCCAGGGCTCTGTCTTGAGCGACAGGAGGCCCTGAGAGGGGCTTCCAAGAACGGAATTCAAGGAGTGAGATTCAGAGGGGAGTCCTTCAGAGCGGCCCTGAGAGGGGCTTCCTAGGCCAGGGTGTATGGTGACTATCGCCCCGGAGGATAGGGAGCCTGGCGCGGTTCTCATACGCCACAACGCGCAAGGCTTCCTGC
>NW_017291807.1:0-315 GCF_001594075.2 Trachymyrmex cornetzi
TTATATTAAGCATATTCCAAGGGATCTACCTAAAAATGAATTAAATACTTGGAATTTTTTAAACGATTATGAAAACATGTTAGTGAACGTATTGTACAATATTGAAGATTATTCATTTGTATATAAATATTAAAATCATTATAAGACAAAAGGTAGATAAGTATATTGTTATATGCATAAAGACAAATTTTATTTCATATATTTAAAAATGTGGATATCTTTTACCGATTAAAAGTCCATGAAGAGGATTTCGAAATCATTTTTAATCCGTTTCTTGTTATCAAGAAATTAAACGACATTCTACGTAGGTATTCA
>NW_017291808.1:0-315 GCF_001594075.2 Trachymyrmex cornetzi
GTTATACGTATTATCAATTTAACTTTTTTCTTTCGAAGTTTTTCACAACTCAAAATTTTTATTTATTTTAATGGGCGAAAGGTTAATTATTTTTAAGTAAATGGGGATAAGATTTGTAATTATAAATGAAAGATAATGTATTAATGAGAAAAGTATTACAGAATACTTAAAGATGCCTTGGCTCGTGATTAAATTTGATTTTGAAAATACTGTTGAAGCTGTACCAAAAAACTGGTATTGTGAAAAAACTTTGACTTGTTATTGGCCAGATGCCTGCAGTAATCTTGTTATCAAAGAAAAGATAAAAAATCAGGA
>NW_017291809.1:0-315 GCF_001594075.2 Trachymyrmex cornetzi
AGGTTCGCAGCAGTGGAATGGGGGGAGACGATAGTTGTGTCCTGCTACCTCCCCCCCAGCCTGAACGATGACGACTTTCAGAGGAGCCTCCAGGAACTTGAGGTCAAACTGAGGACGGTGGCTGGTCGCCCCATTATCATTGCGGGCGATTTCAACGCCCGCGCCTTTGCGTGGGACAGAGGCAGAAGGAATCGGAGAGGTGATTTCCTTCTTGACTGGATGAGTACCTTAGACCTCCAGTTACTTAATGAGGGACACATCCCGACCTGTGTCCACCCGCGTGGAACCTCCCGGGTGGATCTTACGATGGCGTCG
>NW_017291810.1:0-315 GCF_001594075.2 Trachymyrmex cornetzi
TTCGTTTGACAATGTTATTTATAGACAGAATTTTGGCACGCTCATGGGGTCACCATTGTCTCCCATCGTTCCTGACTTAGTTATGCAAAGACTGGAGAAGTAAGCCTTGATGTTGTTTAAAGATAATTGTTTTATTATCGATACGTTGATGATATACAGTCTACCGAGTAAGAGCGTGATCGACTTTACCGATAGGTAATTGTAACGTCCGCCGAAATTTGCGCGCAGGCGAACGTCACGGTTAACGACGCCAGACCAGAGATGCCAATTTTGTTACGGTTTACGACATCGAGACTAGCGCCATCGGTCGGCCGC
>NW_017291811.1:0-315 GCF_001594075.2 Trachymyrmex cornetzi
GATGGCAGAAGGGGATAGTGACTCAGCCCGAGAAGGACAGGATGGTCACAGTCGCTTTGAAAGACTGGGGCCGCATCATTTCAAGATCTAAATATGATGTGTACGCACTCGAGGACCGATTCCGCAAACTAGAATGGCAAGCAATTCCCTGCGGACTAGGCCATATTCTGCCTGTAGGATCTGGATCAAGATGGTCCCGAAGAGATAGGAAGTTAACAAAGATGCTTGTAGGAAAAAGAGAGGGATGGATGAGGATCCTCGGGTCTCCGACCAACCAAACCGCTATCATTGCTCTCGAACTTAAGTGCGAGGGCG
>NW_017291812.1:0-315 GCF_001594075.2 Trachymyrmex cornetzi
TGGCTTGTAGCATGATTCGTCACTTCCAGCACCAGAACGAGGCTGTGTGGCAGTTATTTTACGCATTTCTCTAGAATATTGGTCTCGGAGACTCTTCCACCGAGTGGAAACTGCATCACCTACTCAATATGCATTTAATTATGGGGAATGACTAAATACATAACCTCATTTCGCTAATAATCGATAATCAGTATGCAATAATCAATCATACTTCTATAGCGTAGAAGAGTAGAATTTATAATATTAATAATGTTTTACTTTAACTATATTTCCTTACCTGTCAATGGCTTCGACAATAGGGAACCAATCTGCGAA
>NW_017291814.1:0-315 GCF_001594075.2 Trachymyrmex cornetzi
CGTTCACAACACTCGCGAGCATTATTTGTTCTTGTCAACAGAAATAACATGGATGAAATAATTTCAAGAGCGTTAAATGGAGCAATCTTAATAAATTCACAGACCCGTCAATACACTACAAATTAATATTCATATACATTTATATTTCATATACACACGTTTTTGATAATGCAATAAGTATTTGAGAAAAAATAAAAGTAAGAACAGTCTAATTTATGGATAACAAAAGAATAAGAATAAGAATTTTGTCTATATATAGGTGTTCGTCGCCCAAGACACAAAATAAATATTAGAGCGCGCTGCAAAATAGATTCA
>NW_017291815.1:0-315 GCF_001594075.2 Trachymyrmex cornetzi
AATACTAATCGAAAGACACAACAGAATTATATCATTTTCCGAGAACATCGAAAAACTTTTGTCTTTTATTGCATTAATGCAAGTTGTTTGGAATACGTTAGTTATTTGTTTTCTAGGATTTTTCATCATAATTGTAAGTACTGTAGTAAATGTGTAATAATTAACATGGTGTAAATCATTTTTCTTTTTATTTTTATCGAACTAGTGTATTCATAGTGAAACTGGTGTTTTCGTATTAATGAAATCGGTTCTTTCTTACTTTGCTATAATGGCTGAAGCTTTCATCATTTGCTTTGCTGGAGAATATCTTAGTCT
>NW_017291816.1:0-315 GCF_001594075.2 Trachymyrmex cornetzi
CATACTTCTGTTATTTAAATTAGTGGTATACATAGCTCAGTTGTTATATAAACCAGTTGTTAGGCCTTTCAGTAGATCCGCCGTTTTCTTCTTCATTTCCTTCACAGATTGAAAATAAGTTTCCTTCAACGCACTTTTTATTTTTAGGAATAGATAAATGTCACAAGGCGTCAAATTGTTATCCAACAAACCTGGCTGCTCGTTCAATCGTTCTAGAATGTCAAAGCAAATGCTTTTTCGGTTGTTTTTCTGTTTCTTAGTGAGGTTTTTGGGATTATTGTCGGATAGATTTTTTTCGTGTTTAATTGATGATGC
>NW_017291817.1:0-315 GCF_001594075.2 Trachymyrmex cornetzi
GTTAGCGCTACCTTGTACATGCGATATCGCAAAAGAATATCGGTTAGATTACCTTGAATCGCGGGTCCTGTCATTAGAATGTCATTGAGCGATTTCCCTGAGCTAGTCTTACTCGACGCATTGAAGACCGTGCGCAATTTTGTACTTGAGCTTGATTCCTTGATTACGCTGTGATGTGGTAGATAAACTATTGCATGGTCGGTTTTATTCTCAGTCTCTTTGACCAATGACATGTGCCCGGAATTCAAGTAATCCTGCATAAATGCTGTGTAACTTTCGTGTAATTTCTTATCTCGTTCGAACCGTCGTTCTAAC
>NW_017291818.1:0-315 GCF_001594075.2 Trachymyrmex cornetzi
ACAATATGATATATTTAAATATAACTTCAAACTTTAAATATAAAAATTAAATATTTTTATATTATGCATACCTATTAACCAGGCATTTCGTCTTCCATTCTCATATTCTCTTAACATATGTCTTGATAACTGAGAGGAACTCCAGACTCTGGCGTCATGTGTACGACCACCATGATTTGTTTTCACAGCTAATATTTTACCATAGTAATCACTAACCTAATTAACAATAATAAACACATAAATGTATCCATTCATTACGTAAATATTACTCTTCTAGAAAAAAACATTGAAAATTTTGAGCAGGTTATACCTAGC
>NW_017291819.1:0-316 GCF_001594075.2 Trachymyrmex cornetzi
TTTAAAAAGCAATAATTTATAAATTTGTGAAAAATAATTTATAAATTTATAAAAAAATTTTTTCAGATTTTTTACATATGCGTATCGCAAATACATATTATAATAGAAAAGATGTCACATCAAAACTCTCTTTTACTATTATCCAGAATATGCATAAAAAAGAGGTTAGACTTAAATAGTTGTATTCTATTGTTTTAATTATAATTACAATTAAATATCATCATCTCTACCAGTTATACATAAAGTTGATGTTGAACGTGTTAGAGCCTAAGCACAAAGATGATCGTAATGAGTCGTGAAACGTGAGTCGTAGTCG
>NW_017291820.1:0-316 GCF_001594075.2 Trachymyrmex cornetzi
TAGCATATTACAGAAAAACATACGTGCACATACATGCATATGTTTTTATATTTAAATATGTAAATCCGTAATATTTTTTTGTTTAAAATGGAAATGTATTTATTAATTTCGACTTAACAATGATCCGTATTTGTAATATTTATAAAGTAATTTTAAAAGTGATTTTAAAGATGAAGAAGGTACGTTTAAAAATATCTATAACTACAATAAAATATCCTAAAACAATAAATTACGAACTTATTGCTCCTATAGGAGTATCGGTTACACGTACAACGAATTTCTCTGTTTTCGACGTGCATTAGTCGTATCGGCTGCG
>NW_017291821.1:0-316 GCF_001594075.2 Trachymyrmex cornetzi
AAGCTCTTATAAGGAATTTACATAGCAAGTTTCAAAAAGATCATATATATCGCAAATTTATTATAAGTTCATCACAAACGTTAAGTATATTCAAAATGTATTCTGAATCCTAGCAAGTTCAATATTTCAAGATTATTAGATGAAATAAATTTAATTTGCTTATTATAAATATAATAACATATAAAGTCGCTTCTTCGATTAATTTTATAATATTATTTAAAGAAAATTAAAAAATTATTTTGAATATATAATAATGTACTCAATCTCTTATTTTGAATGCATATTAATGAGTTTCTCTAAAATTTGTAATAACTAA
>NW_017291822.1:0-316 GCF_001594075.2 Trachymyrmex cornetzi
CGAGGTGTACACGATATCCGAATAGAAAATCGCTCTAAGTCCATACGACGACAAACGATACATGGTACCGGACTTGACGGAGACATTACTGTGAGGGCATGGGAGAATACATTTGTAAAAAAATTATATAGGGTAAGTTCGGGTGAGATGGGACACTTTTTGGAAAATCATTTCTCATACCGCATACTCTAAACTATCATAAATATATAGTGTATATTATGTTTATTTCATATCTAAACCATAGGATTACAATATTTATGAAATATTTTTCGCTGTTTTTCATCCGTCAAAGTACATTTGAAAAAAAATGAAAAAT
>NW_017291823.1:0-316 GCF_001594075.2 Trachymyrmex cornetzi
CAGTTTCGTTTATTGCTGCCGCATGCGGCTGAATTATCGCCTGAGATATGCCTGCCGCGGGCTGAGAATACATTGGATGATCTTTCAGCTTGATTTGCCTGGCCTTGCTTATTAATTCATGATACGAATCTTCAAAAGTTGTGCGCTGCTGCGCCTGCATGTCAGAGTTATCTAGATCTTCTATTTTGTTTTGTAGTAATTCGAATTCATTCCATAATTCTTCTGCTTTTTCTAAACGACTGTTAATTTCTATTTGTCTTTCTGGCTCGATGGCTATCAGCGCGAGATAATTACCGAATGCAGTGAGCTTGGCCTT
>NW_017291824.1:0-316 GCF_001594075.2 Trachymyrmex cornetzi
TAAGACAAAATTCATTAAATTAATTTGTTTGAATATTAAAGTTCGTTTCTTAAAATTCAACAACTATTTCCATTGTAGGAGATGCGAACTTAAAATTTTTGTTTAAGGACCCATTAATAAACGTTACATAAAAATGTAAACATTTTTATTGCAGAATCAAAATTCGGATTTCCTTGAATTATACGCGAATTTTGTGTTATAACATGCACGTATATGAGATATCTTATATAAGCAAAATGTGTAAGCAAAAATATTGTAAAAATGTGTAAGCAATTTGTGTATTTTATATTTTATTGTTTAAGAAAAGATTTAATAA
>NW_017291825.1:0-316 GCF_001594075.2 Trachymyrmex cornetzi
GTGAAGGTGAAAAGGTCACCGGTGCCGAAAAACGGCCATAAACAGCGCAAAATACCCATCACGTGAATAATAAGTGATAACTGAACAGTCCGGAATTCGAGTAAACAAGGTCGTGAGCAAGCGAGACGAGCAATCCGGAATTCGGGTAAACAAGGTCGCGAGTAAGCGAGATAAAATGTCCGGAATTTGAGTAAACAAAATCGCGAGCAAGCGAGACAAACAAGCAGACGTTCTGAAAATCAAGGTCGCGAGTGCGCGCAAAACAAACGAAGTGTCGTACGAGTGCGCGAAAAACAACGCGATACCTTACCTCGAG
>NW_017291826.1:0-316 GCF_001594075.2 Trachymyrmex cornetzi
GTTGAGTTCGTTATCACACGAAGACACCCGCAAAACTGCAGAATTTAAATATTCTGCGAAGCACAGGTACCTCTAGGGCTCGGATTTTCATTTTGTAGTTAACTTGTGGTTTGGACTTAACTTCACTTAACTTAATGTAAAAATTGTATTTTTCCAGTTATGATTAAATTAATTAAAAATGAAATGATTTTGTGTGTAATTATTAAAAATATATTAATTTGTTAATTAATTCGTGCATCATTTACTACACTTATTGATAACTTCTAACAGATCAAATTTTTTTTTGTTTTTTACTAGTGGCTTTGGTAACTTTCAA
>NW_017291827.1:0-316 GCF_001594075.2 Trachymyrmex cornetzi
ATATGAAGATAAATCTTATCAGATTGCTCGCAGCGAATAAGTTATATATATTCGATAAAGCTTTAGTTATTGCGTTTTAAATACAACAGTAATCAATACGCAGTTTATCTTAACAAAATATATTTAAAATTTACACAGAAATATTATTAGACAAGTACCAAGATCCAGCCTTGATCGTACATGGCGCTTCTTTACTTATTTGATTTATTCATATAGCGGTGTAGTGTATTTTATTAAGTTATTTTCGATCAGAAGAAGTAGAATCTGATCAAATTTCGCCTTTGTTTTCTTTACGATATGTGTCCAAATTCGTGAT
>NW_017291828.1:0-316 GCF_001594075.2 Trachymyrmex cornetzi
TGCTTGATGGTAAATGAAAATTAGGCAATGGCTCGATAAATTTCCAGCGTTTGATCGATTCTTTCGATATTTCAGTACTCGTGTAGCGTATTTTCGAAAATTTCTCGACTATACCCAATCGAACATCATTATTGAAAATCATTATATTAATCGATTCTGGTACCAAGAAATCCAAACATTTTTGTATAGCTTCTGGGTTATACTCGAAATAAATATATTTTCCGGTCACATAATCACGCGACGGATAGAAATGCATACTCTTACATATATCGAACACACCATCGTGTTGACTAAAAAATCTAAAAAAGAATTCAAT
>NW_017291829.1:0-316 GCF_001594075.2 Trachymyrmex cornetzi
ACCTGTGGGCAATGATCCGTTCCTCTTTACATCTAGTGAAGCAAGTTGAAAAGGTATCTTATTCTACTACAAGAGTCATATGTGTGAGAGTCGTGTACATATTTGTTTTACGATATATGACTCGCATGTGATTTTTTGTAGTAAAACAGGGACGTGTCTTTAGAACTTGCTTCATTAACTTTAGAGAAAGACGTTATCTATGAATGTATATTGAATTTTCTACAATAAGCTGTTAGTCACCATTTATATCATACTATAGAGTCTTAAATCAGAATTATAATCCCAGAAATCTTATATCCAGAATAAATCATATTAA
>NW_017291830.1:0-316 GCF_001594075.2 Trachymyrmex cornetzi
TGGTTAACGCCGGATCGTCTAAAGTGTCGTCATTCCCATAAACAGTTCTACAATAATAATAATAATTAAATAATAATATTACTTATAATATTTCAAAATGGATATGCAATAGCTCCTGACAAACGGAGGTATAATCGATCGTGTACCTGTGTATAAAGTTTTCTGTAGTTAACAAAAAATAGAGGTAAATAAGTTAACTAAACATTCCAGAACTTTAATTCTCCATTATACATTAGTACTTTTGGATTGTAACATTGTTATTAATTGTGCCACACAGAGCTACCTTCATCATTTTATGTAACCTACAATATACATA
>NW_017291831.1:0-316 GCF_001594075.2 Trachymyrmex cornetzi
CGTAGCGGCATCCGGCGAGTTAGTATTGCCGGGGACGATGCAGTTAGGGGTGCATCGTTACACATTTTTAAATAAAATTACAGATTTTTCCTTAAATAATACATTATAACCCTTTGAAGTTACAACTTCAACTGAAAATAGATTTTTACGCAACTTTGGGACATATAATACATCTTGAATTACCGCCGTTTCCCAGATGCCTTTTACATAGTTCTCAATGGTTACATTACCGACACCTTCAACTTGACAGATACCATTGTCACCGAGACGAATTTCACCGCTAGATGGCCGAAAATCTGACAGCCATTCTTTACGA
>NW_017291832.1:0-316 GCF_001594075.2 Trachymyrmex cornetzi
GAGGATGACCTGATAGAGGTCGAAACGTATGTTTGAATAAATACATATATTTAATAAATTGTTTCTTGGCTTGTAGCCCTGATATAATAATTTGTGTTTCTATAAAAATAATCATATTTCAAAAATGTACGTTGTACATGTCAATACGATTATATAAAGTTTTTATTTACGAATAAACTTTTCTGTTACTATTCAGTACAAGTTCATACCTTTCCCGTGTGTTTCCCACTGGCCATAAACCTGAAAGCTTCTTCAATATCAGTTTTTGAAAAAATTTTTGCTTGAATTGGTTTGATTGTTCCATTTTTTAAATTAT
>NW_017291833.1:0-316 GCF_001594075.2 Trachymyrmex cornetzi
TTTATCAACATGCGGCTTTCTTTTCGAGTTATAAATTTTTGAAAATCCGAAAAATTCAGATCGCGCTTGTTCCTCAAGGAAATGTTTGGTAAATTTTTGTTGCAATAAATAGAACGTTTCGAGACTCCGTTATCTCGAAACATACGTACCGTTAATAACTTTTGTGTGCAAAACTAATTTTTTAATCTTTATACCGCCGGGATTTTAAAATCCAAAATCATGGATAGTTCCTTCATAAAGCCCTATAATAATTCAATATATGTCTACTATACATTGTTCGATGTATACGAGTCATCGCATGATGCCATTTGGCGGT
>NW_017291834.1:0-316 GCF_001594075.2 Trachymyrmex cornetzi
ACAATTTTGAACACAACACGTGGGCATTTCTACAAACCAAATAGAATATGCTAATTATTTAGAAAAAAGATTGATAAATTACAATAAAGGAAATAGTTTATGAACGAATATGAAGCACGATTTTTTATAGATATCGTTATACATACTCTTAACTATTGTTATCACTACTTCTTTTTCGAATATAAATCTTCTTTGCAAAGGTATCACCGGATGGTGATTAATAAATGCCTTCAACCTATCCTTTCAGGTTATATGACACACATTCTCAATCCAAATAAATAATGTACATATAATGTACATATATACTATGGTAGCA
>NW_017291835.1:0-316 GCF_001594075.2 Trachymyrmex cornetzi
TATCGATCACGCGTTCGAAAGTATCACGAATTAATGTATTTAAAGCTCTGCCAAGTAAAACGATGTTTTAAGCTGATTATATTCAGATATTTATATGTTACAGATCAATTCCATTTATAGCTGACTGCTGTCAAAATTCAAAAGAACCAAATTCATGGAACGAATTGGGACCAATTAAGATCACTTGTAATTTTGTCATAGTCCCATATTTTTTACCGTGTTCCGATCTTTTCAAACGTCGCACATTTATCGCCCGACTTCCATTGCATCACACGCGTCACGCTCTCAAGCAACCCCCGGAGGCGAAATATCGGTG
>NW_017291836.1:0-316 GCF_001594075.2 Trachymyrmex cornetzi
ATTATTTGTTGCAAACTGTCTTTGGAGTCTGCGATTGGTTTATCCGTTTGTTGTGACAGATATTTCACGTTAATGGCGTCTAACATGAGTTTAACATTCTGATGCAACGTGCATACACAAACGGAATGTGTTCCAGCAGCTCCCATGAGTATACAATGCTTCGGTCGAAGTTGTGCAAATTTACTGAAACTTAAAAGAAAACCTTTATTTTCTTCTTTATATTTTGAGAACAATCCTTTCAAGTCTGAAAGGAGTAATAATAATAATAATAATAGTATCCTGGGAGGCAGCCCCTAATTGGGGCCCACCAACGACA
>NW_017291837.1:0-316 GCF_001594075.2 Trachymyrmex cornetzi
CGAGAGTATCGTTGTCCACAGAAACATCTCTCGAAAAATCCATGTTCAGAACTGGAATTAAAATTGTAGGTTTCATATAAGCTTGTAGCAATTGAATAATTAGCGTACGTACCACAAGCGAGAGATGTAACACAGGCTTTACATAAAAAAAATTAAATTATGCAAATTTATAATAAAAAGTTTTAATATAATAATAAGTAACCGAATAATTAAATTAAATATATTTATTTTTATTTTATTTATTTTTATTTCATAATGATAATATATTCTTAATGATAAAGTACCAATTTAAAAAATGTAAAGAAAGTATATGTTA
>NW_017291838.1:0-316 GCF_001594075.2 Trachymyrmex cornetzi
AATGTTAATATTGACTTCTTAAGCATCCAACATTAAAAATCATGTCATTGTTTAAAAAAAAAAAGTTTCAAAATGTCCCTATAGTTACCGGATAGTCTCCTTTATGTAGTACTTAATATTATGACTTAAATACATAAAATGCATTAGTTCTTTTTCATTGATGCTTGCAAAAATGAAAACGGCTACGATGTTAGTATATAATTACGTTGCAATTATCATTTGCCAATCATTGACTTAAAACTCAGTCGTATTCGTTCGGTAAGATCAACACGGTCGAGTATCCCACGCCCTATAAGTCTTGCAACAATGTTCTTCA
>NW_017291839.1:0-316 GCF_001594075.2 Trachymyrmex cornetzi
TTGTACTAATGTAGAAGCTTCACCTCTTATTTCTCGTTCACGAATGCATGGTCTAATCCATAGCCTTTTTTTCTTTTTAGATCGATTTTGCTTTATTTTATTAATTTTCCATCGTTGTATAATTAACAAGATTTTTAACAAATCTTTTTTCCGTTGTAATTGCATAAGGACATCCATTTTCCAAGAACACAATAAACAATAATATATTGCAGGTTATGTTGCATTATCGTACGAATCACTAAATCGTACACAATGTGAACAGCTTCAAAGCGTACGACAAGCATCATCGTACGACAAAATATTGTTAGCTATATAT
>NW_017291840.1:0-317 GCF_001594075.2 Trachymyrmex cornetzi
CACGTTGCAGCAATATTGCAGCGTTATTGCAGCAGTATTGCTGCAAATTCTGTGCTGTATGGGTAAGTAAGGCAAATAGCATCGAACGTGACAGATCTACTGTTCATTGGAAAAGTATCAAAAAAACATGTTTACTCGGAGAAATTAAAAAATCTCAGATATTTAACTAATTTTTCCCGTACACTACACTATTTATAGATACGTGAGGTAGGGTAAAATCAGGGATTATGGCATAGGCTACTAATATGGAATAGTGATTTTTTAAACAAAGCATTGCAATCTGGCGGCAATCGCTGAAAGTTATTGCAACTGTTACC
>NW_017291841.1:0-317 GCF_001594075.2 Trachymyrmex cornetzi
ACTGTCACGAAATCTACGAACATGCTGAAAATGATGTATGATGACGAATCCTTCGACCGCAACGACATCCTCGATTGTGAGTTGATCGCTTTGGTTTTCGGAGAGCATTAATTATGTACACCATTCGATAATAAACACTATTCTATAATTATAAAGCACTTTTATTTCTTTTTTACACCCTACCTTTATATACTACATATACACTATATATTTTATATATACTACATATACTTTATATAGGAAAAGGAAATGGTCTATAATCTTTCGAGGAAAAAATTAGAAAATTGCTGCTTGATCGCATAATATATATATTATCA
>NW_017291842.1:0-317 GCF_001594075.2 Trachymyrmex cornetzi
AACGTCTTTTTGGTATGATATACCCTTTCTTTTCCCACTGCATTTTTTATTACAGTCGAACTTCCGTAAAGTTAACCTCCGTTTTTTTAACCTCCGTAAAAGTCTTGTTTTAAGTAATTTTAGTAATCGAGCGCATTTGCTAGCGCATGCGCATTTGTTTACTTTTACGGAAGTCAATCGGTCCCAACAAGTTACTTTTATAGAGGTTCGATCGTACTTACAATTTTTTAGTTAATAGAGATAAGTACATTTGGTGGATTTATTATGCTTCTTAATGTCTGACGTTTTAATTTAAAAAAATGTTTACAGTATGTTTA
>NW_017291843.1:0-317 GCF_001594075.2 Trachymyrmex cornetzi
CCGGGATGGTAAATGGATGTGGGCAACCTTCTAGATATACAATGGCAGGTTGGGAGGTGTTGGGAGGAGCAGTCACCCAAAAATCGAGGAGGTCTTCTATGGATGTAATGTAATGGAAGGTCTGAGAAGAGAGAGGGGTAGTTTGATCGGGGAAGGTCAGGAATTCGGGATCGAACTCGGAGTGAGGAGCTGGGGTTTGTGGAGCGGGAGTCTCGTTAGGTGATATAGGTAGGGGTGGTGGTGGTGAGTATGACACTTCGTGTGGAGGAGAAAACAAAGAGAGGAGGGAGGGTATCGCGAGTGTCTCTGTCGGAGTG
>NW_017291844.1:0-317 GCF_001594075.2 Trachymyrmex cornetzi
TTACTATATATATATATATAGTAAGGGATAATATATTAAATATAATGTTATATATAGTTCATTAATTTTAGGTTTTGACAACATTAAATTTTTTAAGTTCTGGATCCTATCAAAGAAGAGTAGGACAAGACTTTTTAAGTTGTGTCTGTCAATCATCTGTTAGTAACATAGTACATCAAATTGTCGATGCCATCAATATAATAATACCAGACTGGATAAAATTTCCTACACAACGCGATGAAATTCAGGCCATTCAGCAGCAGTAAGCTACAATCATTGTTATTTTTTTTAATGATAAAGAAATTAATGTTTTGAAA
>NW_017291845.1:0-317 GCF_001594075.2 Trachymyrmex cornetzi
CAGTAGTACGCAGCATTAACTGTACGCCATTCATGGAGAAAATCAACGAGCAATATGCCTCTGCAATCCCAAAAAATCGAATATTCGTGTCACTGGTGCTTGTCCGCGGTCGGCGTGCATGGGTCTCATTTTGCACTGCCTCTCGGCCATCGGAAAATTTTTTGTGCCAATCGTAGATTTGGGTCCTTGAAAGCGTTTTTTCAGCGAACTGTGCAGTTAGTCGACGCAAAATTTCGGCAGGTTTTACACCCTCTCGCGACAAAAATTTAATAATAATGCATTGCTCAACAGACGTGTGCACCTCTTGCTCAGACATG
>NW_017291846.1:0-317 GCF_001594075.2 Trachymyrmex cornetzi
AAAAAAAAATAATAAAAAATAGCTTTAGATTATTTATCTATTTTTGTAAAAAAATTAATGTATCTTTTCACATTTTTATTATTAATCTACTCACCTGTCCAGTAACATAATGGAGGTAAAATATGACGACCCCTCTTACTAACAGGTGCATTTAGCGAGTCCACTGTTGCATCATGAGAGTTCTGACTAATTTCTTGAATATTATCTAGAAAACGAAAATAAATGCGACACATGAACATATAATATTTATTAAAAGTTAAATATATTTTAAGAAACTTACCTTGCTGCAACGTTTTCCAAGTCAGACAAAATTGCTC
>NW_017291847.1:0-317 GCF_001594075.2 Trachymyrmex cornetzi
GTCGACTTGAGTTGAAGCTGATAACTTTAATAAAATATTTTATATATTGAAGTTATACGCACATTCCGGGAAAAAATATATCGTATATAATTATATATAGGTAGAAAATATAATAAATGTAAATATAAAATTATATAAAAAATTGACATATATGACATACAACTATATGTATATAAGACAAGAATATATATATTATTTTGTAAATTCCAATCATTTCCAGAAACTTTTGCGATTTCTTTCTAAAAAAATATTACAAGATTGATTAAATGAATTATAAGTATACATTTTGAATAATTTTAATTTAAGGATAAATTTTT
>NW_017291848.1:0-317 GCF_001594075.2 Trachymyrmex cornetzi
CACACACACACACACACACACATTCATTTAGTATATTATTTTAAAATATTAATAATAAATTTTTATAATTTTATTAATTTATAAATTAATAAAAATATTAATATAAATAAATATACATATATTATATACTATATATAATTAAAAGAATCTTTATATATACATTGTATCTCTTTGGAAAATTACTTTGGTAATATATTTGTTTGGTAATAAAAGTTTTTTAGCACATGGTGATAGTGCTCGTTCTAAATCTTGGGAATTCAGAATTGGTCGATCTACCGTATACAAAATTGTTCAAGAAGTATGTGAAGCAATATGGA
>NW_017291849.1:0-317 GCF_001594075.2 Trachymyrmex cornetzi
ATATTAAGTTTGAACTGGAAAATCGTGCAGAGAAACCAAGTTATCTCAAACGAGTGTAGTGATTATCTGAGAGCGACATACATCAGGGAGCAAACCACAGGTATAGGAATAAGAAGAACGTAAGAGGGGATAGGACAGGAAGAAGGAGGGGGATGAGTAAAGGAACGTTAAGAGGGAGACAAAACTTGTATAATGTTCGAATACGAATCTGGTAAGGATTCCGTATCTTGCATTTTATTAATCCCATGTTTTTATCTCTTTATGTATATCATTTCTGAAACGAGTCTCTTGCCATATGAAGCTTCGTTGTCTAAGAT
>NW_017291850.1:0-317 GCF_001594075.2 Trachymyrmex cornetzi
TCGATTGTAATAAAAGCAAAATAATTCAAAACACATTTGCAACAAGCCTTGCTCCCATCAAGGACCACGCGATCTAATTGGTACATAAGGTAACCGGACGTTATATGTCCTACCTAAACTTTGCGATTTTTTTTCTAATTTTTGCTGAGTTTAAAATAAAAAACTGATGGTCATAATCACAACAAAAAACAATTTTCAACATTAAAAAGCTATGTATTATAATGCCCTATTTCCACATTGTAACGTAACGTTTTTGGCATTAAATTTTTTTGTCGATAGAAATCCATTTAACAATATTCATTTGACGTCATTTAATT
>NW_017291851.1:0-317 GCF_001594075.2 Trachymyrmex cornetzi
CTAATTTTTAATTATTATACTTTTTTCTAAGAAAGAAAAAAGTATAATAATACTGATGGAATGTCAACAGTATGCATTAGAGGCCATACGTATGCTCAACATCTTAATAGTATAATAATATTATCACTCTAATAAGTGATATATACGTGCAATTATAATTTATATGTAACACAACATATATAATATAATTATAATTATAATGTATGTATAATTACAAAATATTTATGTAATTATAATATATATATATTAATGTATATATATTAACTCTCTCTTGTGTATCTGAATCATTCCATCATTCACGTATGGCGATTAGTGGG
>NW_017291852.1:0-317 GCF_001594075.2 Trachymyrmex cornetzi
ATGAAAGGATTTGAGAAGAATTACGTCGTCTGCATAAATGAAGAGATCGGAGGACAGAGAAACGTTATAGATAAATCAGACAAAAATATTAAAAGTAAAACTACGAGAATTGAACCCTAGATTATTCCAGTGAGAATGGCACGAGGAGAGGAAGAAAGCGGAAAAGGATTACATATGAGGATTTGCTGCATGCGATATGTAAGGAACGAGCAATTTAGGGAGAGGGCCCAATAAGATAGACTGCATAGCTTGAGTTTGACTGAAATTAGGTCATGGTTGAAGGTATCGCCTTTTATAAATATTTTTCATAAATTTGT
>NW_017291853.1:0-317 GCF_001594075.2 Trachymyrmex cornetzi
CTACTTCTTATTGAAATGACTTTTGATGCAGATATTAAACCTTCGCTAAATTTTGTGTGTTACTTTTGAATGCGATCTAAAATAATTTGTAATTTTTTCATAATTTTAAAAATATGCGTAATACATCCTTAAAATAACAAAGATAGTTTATAATACAATATAGTATTAAATGTTACCTGTTGTTATCTGATCTCCAAGCAAATTAAAGAGACATTCATCAGATGGCTTAAGTAACGCCTTACGCTTTTCGTAAACGTTATTAAAAAATTCTTCGAACTTTTCTGATAAATCAAAGGATTTCTTCAAATTAAATCTTT
>NW_017291854.1:0-317 GCF_001594075.2 Trachymyrmex cornetzi
TTAAACGTTAATTATACGTAAAGTAGGTATAAGTATATCATAAGTATATCAGATTAACGTTTAATTTTTACCGTTTTTATACTATCGAATAATATACGATAATCATCGTATCCGTTTTTAATAAGTTTGCATAATACAAAATTCATTTTATACGTTCAAAAACAGTATATGGAAAAATGGTTTAATTTTAAGGGGGTATATACGTTTATTTATATAATCGCACAAACATTATTTAAGACATATATAATTCATGCAAAAACTCTCATTTATAAATGTTTAGAAAATACGGTATTGTACAAACGGTATAATATACGTCT
>NW_017291855.1:0-317 GCF_001594075.2 Trachymyrmex cornetzi
TTGCACATCAATGAAAAGCACAACTCAACTATGGTTTACATTTTTAATGTACTTTGAATTATCGGCTTTTACTTTTAGAAAATATCGCGCGAAACATATTTTCACAAATTAATTTAATTATGCATATGTATTGTCTGCGTTTTCAAAATTCTTCTGAACAACAAGAAAAAGAATTATCCTTTCCAAGGTTTAAAAAATTATTTAAAGTGCATCTTGAAAAATTATAAACTTATTCTACTTTTTTAAGTCTTCTTCATTATAAACAAAAAATTAAAAGATATTAGATATATAAGATACCTAAGATTAGGTATACATAT
>NW_017291856.1:0-317 GCF_001594075.2 Trachymyrmex cornetzi
TTTCCATCGCATTTAAAAAAATTTAAATACCTTGACTTAAATATTTTTGATAGAACCTCTGTATGTAAAATAGAACGTCTAACTTATAATTATAACTTAAAATTATTACGGATAGAGCTCAATGATGCATATAGACAGTTATCTTGTGTAAGACATAATCTCTTTAAGAATTATAAATTAATTACAAACTCTCTTCCATTTGACATTTGTAATGCGGTTTTCCGTCGCCAAGAATCGAATTTTAACAAACTATGGAATCAAGAAAACTTTAATATTGACAAAAAAATTAACAATCTGAAAGCAGCAAAATTTCGCAC
>NW_017291857.1:0-317 GCF_001594075.2 Trachymyrmex cornetzi
AAGTCGTTATAAATTATCAGATTTCAATAATTTTACAATAATTATACTGAATAAATTATTTTTTTACTTTAACTTATGAATAGATTATTATTTACTTTAGCTATATCATTTAAAAAAATCATTATTATCGTTTATTCGACGAATCGACTACCAATAATAATTACAAATAAGGTCCATACCTGAAAGTATAAATGGAATGGATCCTGTATTCGCTTCGAATTGGTACGCTATTGTGATTGATATAAGCACTATGAGAGCGTTTCTACCAATAGAAAAGTACCAAAGTACTTTTTTTATTATTGAATTTCTAGGAGCAT
>NW_017291858.1:0-317 GCF_001594075.2 Trachymyrmex cornetzi
AAAAAGATAAGAGAGAGAGGGGAATATTTCGTTGATTTTAAAATATATGATGACACACACACATCATCATCATCATCATCATCATCATCATCATCATCATCATCATCATCATCATCGCCATTATTAGAAGATTTTAAAAAATTTATGTAATTAAGTGATAATAAAATAAATTATGACAATGAGTTACTTTTTATTAACAATATGCGCGACTTAAGTTAAAATTATAGGCCTCTTTTACAATTTTATTTTAATTCCGACTTACCTTTTTCCGTGATTCGCACAAAGTAGCGAGTTTTAGGTACCTACAATACATTCCC
>NW_017291859.1:0-317 GCF_001594075.2 Trachymyrmex cornetzi
CGCGACGGCGGTGGGTCGCAAGAGGTGTGGGAAATTTGTCGGAGGACGAAAGAGATAGTCCACAAGAATAAACTACGTGAGAGCGTAATACTAAGAACAATTATATTGGAGGAAATATGATAAAGTAGAACTAATTACATTGGTGACGTAATTACAAGTACTTTCCGGAGCTTCGTTCCTCCGCTCTGCTCGATACTCTCGGTACTCGCACAGAGAGCTGCTAACTTACTTCTAGCGCTGGACGCCGGTCATAAGCTACAGCACGAGCCCCGATCTTCCCCGCGGTATCTTCCGACGGTGTCAAACGCCCGCCCCTC
>NW_017291860.1:0-317 GCF_001594075.2 Trachymyrmex cornetzi
TCCTATTTCGATAATATACGAGCTTGAACATACTTTTCTAAGAGTAAATTTAAACCGAGATTACTCTACATTAGTAGAAACGTATCTACATTAGTAAAATAAATGTCTTCAAGTATCTGTCGATGCATAACTACAAAAATTTTGTATCTTGCATGGAGAACGCCTCGCTGAATGAAAATGAACGGAAAAAGAGCGAATGAGATACGATGTAAAAGGAAGCATTGTCTTCTTCAAAAGAAAGACTGAGTTTTCTGAGAGCAACGGAAATGGAACGCCTACGATGCCCATTATAATGTCGAATCCAGGAGCAGCAGGTT
>NW_017291861.1:0-317 GCF_001594075.2 Trachymyrmex cornetzi
GAAGGACGGCTAAGTGAGTCACTCCCTATGAACACCAGGGTAAGGTCCTCCTGCCTGAAATCGAACTTGTCCCGATAGGGCGGGGATTTTTCCGAGTCGGTGCGCTTGGTTGTGGCGGATCTGGATGGTGGATATTACGCTATGCTGGTATGGGATGAACTCCCGAGGTACAGCACATGGAGGAGGGTTGCCCCCTCCTCCAGCGTTATAATCAATGTCCCTATCTACTGGGAGTGACTATGACTCTCCTGCGCTGCTAGGAGTAGATCGAGGGTAATACCTCTGATCGCTCGAGCAACGCAGCACTCCCTATGCTA
>NW_017291862.1:0-317 GCF_001594075.2 Trachymyrmex cornetzi
CATTTTTTGTTCGTACGAGGTCAATATTTTAAGTTCTGTTTCTTAGAATGATGGCAGGTATAGAAAGCATCGCGGATAATAATATCACGTAATATAAGCGTGCACGTCTGCCGATTACGTTTTGACATTCCTTTAAGTTTTCGAAAACATTGTTTATATCATACTTTTATTTGCTCATTTAGCTCATTTAACCTTTTTTGGTATTAACAACTCTTTTCTAACCTCTTATCTCTCAGCCGGCAACTAAAGTCTTAAAAGGTATTAAGAATATTTTGATTGTGAATTTTGGTAAATAAATTGAAATCTATAAGAAATAA
>NW_017291863.1:0-317 GCF_001594075.2 Trachymyrmex cornetzi
TGAATTTTTACTTGGCGCAGCTTTCGTTGCTGCTGCTGCTGCTGCTGCTGCCGCTGTTTCTTAGACTCCGCCTGTTTCCGTCAGCGCTTCTCATCGCTGATGCTAATTTGACAAGTCGCCTGATTATAGAAGTAATTTATGATCCTATCCGAGTTTGATAAATGGGATCACTGATGCGGAGATTGATGCTGTTTACATAAATACGATGATAGAAGAGATTAGTGACGTCCGCTTGCTGATAGAACCTGATGTACATATGCTGTTTAATTTTTTGGATAACTTTGATGGCAGAGGAAGTATTTTGCATGGCTACTTAT
>NW_017291864.1:0-317 GCF_001594075.2 Trachymyrmex cornetzi
CGCCGGCTCAGGAATGGTCCCCCGCCCGAGGGCGGATGGGAGGATCAGGGGGTTTACTGAAAATCCCACTATCACTCCTCCCGTTCCGCCACGGGCAGGGGACCCGCCCAACATCCGGCGGATGAGAAGCGGGCGTTCCTCCTCACAACGAGGAGCGCCCGGGTAGGATGGGAACCATGGCGGGGGCCAGGCTCCCAATCCAGCCTCCCCACAGCCACCGGGGTGGCGGGGTGCGGAGGGCGGTGTCCCCTTTTCGCACCCATAAATTTACGAGATGACGCGCACGCGCGCCGCCTGGGACCGTCACAGTCCCAGGC
>NW_017291865.1:0-317 GCF_001594075.2 Trachymyrmex cornetzi
TATAGGAATCAATAAACCTTAATTTTACGCAATTTTTTTGAAAATGGTTTTCGTTTTTATCTTTGGTGCTATCAACATGTTTCGAGAACAAAATATATTTTTCTTTGGTTATCGGTAGTATATCTACATGTCAGTCGTGCGCGGTAGCTACTTCTTTAATTATAAAATGCGCGTCGTACCCCGGCAAATTGTGAAATACAACTGAAATATTAAATGAATTTTTATAATTAAGATTACACAATTTGAATGTGCTAGACCGCGGTATCTACCGGTTAAGTGGCAATGATCGCGGACCCGCGTATCGTCCGGCGCGAACG
>NW_017291866.1:0-317 GCF_001594075.2 Trachymyrmex cornetzi
GCCGTTGGAGACATTGAAAAAACGAGAGGCGGATGCACTGAGAAAAAGGCTTGTACGTAGCAAGGAAGCTGAAGAACAGCGTTCGAAACGAATCGAAACAGATCCTTTTGCACACAGAGAAAAATATCTTATGAATTCTGAAATAAAGTCTCAGAAGGTTCGTGATCAGTACAAAAAAGATTCTGAAACAAAGCGTCAGAGGGTACGCGATCAGTACAAAACAGATCCTGAAACAAAACGTCAGAGGCTGCGCGATTAGTACAAAAAAGATCCTGAAACACAACGTCAGAGGGTGCGCGATCAGTACGAAAAAGATT
>NW_017291867.1:0-317 GCF_001594075.2 Trachymyrmex cornetzi
AGCGGATGATCGAATAAATTATTAAAATCGGAAAATTTTGTGAAACCACTCTTAGGCTCATTCGACGTGTTTTTGTATGAAACGAAAGAATCTGGCAAAAAAAACATCGTTCTGCCTTGTGGTCTGAGATATTAAGCGTTAAAGTTAATGACTATTGAGGTTAGGAAATCTGTCACAGAGGCACAAAATGAGATCTATAATTGTACTGTTCCACATGAGTTTCGACTTTCCACTCGATGCAAAGGGGCGCACGACTTCTATAATTGTACTGTTGCAAAATCGAAACCCTCGTGCATTTTTTCGGACAGAATAAGCTA
>NW_017291868.1:0-317 GCF_001594075.2 Trachymyrmex cornetzi
CGTGTATTTTAACTGTATGCGTTTAAGGGTTCGATCAACCCCTTGATGTCCTCCTAAGGGCGCTTCATGGTATTCATACAGGATTTGCTTCTTTTCGTTTTCGCTGTATGTACGTTTCGTCTTGTCTTCCTTGTCAACAAGTCCGACAACCTTCTTCGCCCTTAGTGTGTGTCATCACTGCGTCTGTGTCGATGTGACATATGTCGCCTATGTATCTGCTTAGAGCGTCTGCATTCGAATTTGATTTTCCCGATTTATGTATTATTTCATAGTCGTATTCCTCGAGCTTTAATCTCCATCGGATTAGTCTCGACCCC
>NW_017291869.1:0-317 GCF_001594075.2 Trachymyrmex cornetzi
TCGGGACGGGATAAGAGTTGCATTGTGACATCATTATGATTTTCCTATAGAGAATATAGAGGTACTATTGAAAATATAGTGTGTATTAAAAATATATAAATGGGTATTTTTCGAACTTCATTACGCAATATAATATACAAACGTAAAAAAATACCAGAAGATTATCAATTTCAAAATAAGAATAACGGCAGAGTTATATTTGCAACTCTGAGGAAATTGCTATATCTTTTATTATTTAATAAAAAAATAGATTACATGAAATAATAATCACAAGTATATTTATAGATTTTATTTATAATTTTTTTATTTACAATTTA
>NW_017291870.1:0-317 GCF_001594075.2 Trachymyrmex cornetzi
GAGGTCGCGCGAGACGCGGCCCCAACCGCCTCCCACCAGTCGGCCCCCGCCGCGAGCACCAGTGTGTCGTCCGCGTAACACACGATTTCAGCTCCCGGCGGGAGAGCGGTGCGGAGGACGACATCGTACGTCAGGATCCAAAGCAGGGGGCCCAAAACGGACTCCTGCGGGACCCCGCACGACACCGCCACCCCGCACGTGCCACCGTCCCTATCGACGTATTCTAGTTTCCTCTCCCGGAAGTAGTCATACACTATGGCGACCAGGTAGGGGGGCAGCCGGAAATATTCCAGCGCCTCCCCCACCCGGCCCCAGGG
>NW_017291871.1:0-317 GCF_001594075.2 Trachymyrmex cornetzi
GCGGATCCGAGATTTTTCTCATGTATCAGTCGCGGAATCTTTCTGGAAAACGCATAAACCGAGGGCGTGTCTCAAAAATATTCAAATCTTGGAAAAAAATGTCAGAAGAAAAGAACATTGAACGGAAAAAGTAATCATTTCTATCAAAAATTATGATTTTTGAGGACAGTTAATTCTTTTTTGTATTCTGATTTCAGTCATAAAAGAAACATTTTGCTGTTTGTGAAAATTAATTGTTATTTATTGCAACGTACAGAATTAATTTTAATATTACAAAAAAATTATGCCACAGATTAAAAAAGAAATGAATTTTGTAC
>NW_017291872.1:0-318 GCF_001594075.2 Trachymyrmex cornetzi
ACCGCGTCTGCCCATGCAAAGTTTGCCACGCAACCCGTCGTACTGCCTAGTATGTATCTGCAACACCCTGTACGTACATTTGGTCCTGTCGCTGAACTAATCAATCTATAGAAAATTCTTTATATATATGTACTGACGTATTTTATCTAAAAAAGAAGTGTGATATATACATCAGAACATCAGTATATCTTTGTATGCAATAAAACATGATGGTTTGCAAATGTCGTCAAAATAGTCAACTGACAAACATATATATATAAGGGGTTTCTTCAATATCGTGAAATAAAACTGCCTTGAGTTTCTGTAAATGAAAGGTTC
>NW_017291873.1:0-318 GCF_001594075.2 Trachymyrmex cornetzi
GCGAATATCGCCAACCTTTATGTCCTGCCGGACACAACCTCCCGCCTTGGCAAGTGACTCGGCCACCTCCTCAACTGTGGCCGAGTCGTCCAGGCCCGTCACGCGGATTTCCGCTGTTTCAGTGGGGCGAGAGATCGTTACATCGTCTCTCGCCCTGAAAATCTCCTCAAGTTTGTCGCGGAGGCGGTCCGCCTTCTCTGCTCCACTGAGGCCCCTGACCTCGAAAATTAAGGCCCCAATGAGTGCCCTCTTTGGGCGGAGGTCCTCAATCTCTAGCTCTTTTAGCGAGATCGAGGCCTTGGCGAACCTTACCGCCTC
>NW_017291874.1:0-318 GCF_001594075.2 Trachymyrmex cornetzi
AAATCGAGCAATCGTCCGTTCTGGTCGACGACGCGTATCGTTAGATCCGTAATACTCCGTGCGATGATCGGCTGGTAAATAATCTGCGCCGGTCGATCCGATATCTTATATCCTGGCGGCACACTCGGTGAAAATTCGTGCAGCACCTCGTCGAGCTTTTTAAATTCACGCGCATCGACCGTTTGTAGAAACTGTAGGTACATCTGTCCGCAGAAGCTTTGATCGTACGTCTGATGGGACGTGCGATTGTACTCTATCGTCGTAAAACCGTTCCCGAAATATCGCACCAGTTCCTTGGGCGGTCAAAGATTACCGAAT
>NW_017291875.1:0-318 GCF_001594075.2 Trachymyrmex cornetzi
GCGCGTTATAACGATAAGCGCCGGTTAATATCGGAGCATATTCACGCTCTTCATACGCTACCGATTGTTAATAGCGATTCCGCGCAGGAACTCGCACTGCTCCGAGACAAAGCCACGATGATAATTCAGACGTTACAAAATCTCGGTCGTCCCGTTAAAGCGTGGGACGACTTGCTCGTATATTTGGTCGTGCAAAAACTCAATAAAGCTACACGAAAAGCATGGGAGTTACATTTGGGGGAGCAAAAGGAATATCCGACGTACATAGATCTTTATAATTTCCTTACATCGCGCATTCGAGCTTTCGAGAATATTCCG
>NW_017291876.1:0-318 GCF_001594075.2 Trachymyrmex cornetzi
ATAATTTAGTGCATGCAAACGTTTCATTTATGCATCTTTCGGACAGTTTGACTGCTCGAGGATTAGTAAAATTTCAATTATCATTATAACTTGCACGTGTATGCGATCATGTCATTTAATTACAATCCTATGTCAAAACTGATTGTGAGTGAAGAAGACGATATATACACGGAAAGAACGGTTTTGCTAAAATATATCTAAAAACTTAGCTAGATACAGATCTGAAAATAATTTTGTTGGACCGTCAAAATAGTTAGTAGGACGTTTGAACATGTTGCAAAAAGTTTTAACATTCTAGCAATCAGTTTAAACATCCTA
>NW_017291877.1:0-318 GCF_001594075.2 Trachymyrmex cornetzi
CTTCAAGAAGTTTGCAAAAAACAGCAACGTGTTCGATTAAAAGCTTTTTTGGAAAATAGAAATGCGGATATGTTATCCTTTCATAACAAACAGATTATGTCAAATATCTTAAAGTAATTTTTACTTGATAACCTATAATATCGATATCTTAAGGAAGTTCGACAATCATATATATATTGTGTCCATAACATTCTATTTTTATTCAACAACACATTTTCATAGTTTATTTGCTTTATTTGTTCTTATTTGTATTGTTATAGACTAAAATTTAAAAACAATAACAATAACCTAATTTTTTATATATATATATATATATAT
>NW_017291878.1:0-318 GCF_001594075.2 Trachymyrmex cornetzi
CCAGTCTATTTTAGCGTCAGTAGTGGTACTTGGTAGTGGTACATATACCAGAATAAGCTCCACTCCTACCATGGTACATATACCAAACGATCGCCAAAAATCGCCTATATATACATACTGAACGGAAGTGTCGGCCATTTGCAATGCGGATAATACTAATTGGTTACTTCACTCCCCACTATCTAAGTTAGCGATCTAGTGTAGTATAGAAATCTGTGGCGCATACGCCGCGCCTGCGCACGAAAAGCGCATACCATCACTGGGCGGTCTACCGCTCTAACAAATGGCGGCTTTCGGCTGATCCGCCCCACTCTCCGC
>NW_017291879.1:0-318 GCF_001594075.2 Trachymyrmex cornetzi
CGAGATCATTGTACTCGATCCAGTTTTTCGACCGCCTACTGATCGCAGTATAGTGACCAATGCCAATATCTGAACCTCGTGTTGACATTGGTGGACGATTCCGATTAATTTTAAATATTTTTCTTGATTTAATGGATTTTGAATTTGTTGTGGAATTTCTTCTAATGGCATTGATTTTGGATTTTTATTTTTAAAATTGCATACGGCAAATATTACTACGGGACCTGAAGAAGATTTGAGACGAAAATATGCGTCAAATTGATATGAATGTAGTGATAGTATCTTTTAGTCGAACTATAATTAGAAAAGCTTATTACT
>NW_017291880.1:0-318 GCF_001594075.2 Trachymyrmex cornetzi
AAGATCTCTGGTTAGGGTATCTCAGAATTAGAAATATTAAAAGATCGATTTCTGATTAACTCTAAAAATATCTTTGTAGCAATTGATGAAGCACCGCTTTGTATGAGTTACGTTATTCCAATAGCGTTTCGCTACGCACTGAATTCCGCTAGAGCACAGGCAGGGATGGAGGAAGAGTGGTATCAACTGGGTAAGTGTTGTTCAGAAATATTATACATTCATTTCTATGACAATTCAACATACAACTCCAATGGGCTAAATTTATGATTTGTATTAATTTTTACAGTTCTTGCAACAATTACTAATTATTTAATCACC
>NW_017291881.1:0-318 GCF_001594075.2 Trachymyrmex cornetzi
AACTCTGAGCTTCATTTCACTTTTAACCCCTTGTAACCAGGTACCAAAATTACTTATCCTTCCTATTCATCGTTCCACTAAGTTCCGTGCTGCTTTCTCCTACCTCAGTCAAATATTCTCTTACTGTATTAATAAAAACATCTCCCTCTTTGTCCTGCTTTGTTCTGCTGCCTCGCGTTTCATCGCGTCACTCACAGTATTTAAGGAGGTTGTAAGGCAAATGCAATATGTTAAGAACTATTTGAAAAATTACAAACTATTCTAAATTTCATTTAATAATAATACAAAAAAAATAGAAACAATTGATCATCTGGATCA
>NW_017291882.1:0-318 GCF_001594075.2 Trachymyrmex cornetzi
ACCCTTAGGTCTCCGTGAGAAAAAGAAAAGAGGCAGCGTGAGTCCGCTGGACGTAACAATACAAATAATGACATTTTGAAAAATTTTTTTGAATTAAATATTGTATAAGTTTTAAGAAATAAAATGTCAAGTTAGTATATTATTCAATTCTTTTGAGATAATTTAAAGACAGTAGTGCAAATTTCAACTTAATTAGAAATCTATTATTTTAAATAGAAACCGGTTTTAAATGAGCTTTAATTCTTCTTATTATAACTTTATCTGAATTAGCAATCTGTTCGAAATAGAAAATTCACTTTAAAGTTAAACTTTTAAAAA
>NW_017291883.1:0-318 GCF_001594075.2 Trachymyrmex cornetzi
ACCTTAGTTTGCGAATTTTTACTTGTTTTTTCGATTAATTTATTTTTTGTATTACGCTCACATTTGAGGAGGATTTCACTGTTAACAATCTCAATGGTGGATTAAAGTCCGAAAATCGATTATTACTAACAATTTGAAAATAAGATTTCTGAAGGCGTGCTTAAGAATAAGATTGTACCGCAACATCTGAAAAAACTGTATGATTATGACGTTAATTTTTTCCATCACGCGTCGCGACACAAATACGCGCGTTAAGAATCGCTTATTCGCAAAACGATAAGTCTGGAGCTCAATGATACACACAGAAATAATTATTTT
>NW_017291884.1:0-318 GCF_001594075.2 Trachymyrmex cornetzi
TATTTAATGTAACGTAACACATTAAGGTCCATCAGACTTGCATAATCGTATGAACGTATGCATGAAGAAAATTGTCCAATCGCATTTTACGTCCTTAGAAATGTAATTGGATAGTTTTTCCACAAATCTTTACATTAGAAAACACCTCACTAATAACGCTGATATTATATGTTAAAATCACCGATTAATTTTAAGGGAAAGTTGGTCTTCAGTATGCCCTCACCTCTATAACACATATGTCAAGGTCAAGATGATCGGTGAGGTGTTTCCTAATGTAAAGAATTCCTTTATGCATACAGTCATGCAACTGTATAAGTT
>NW_017291885.1:0-318 GCF_001594075.2 Trachymyrmex cornetzi
CGTTCCCGCGAACCCGTGTCGCGTCTCGAGATCGCCGAAATCTCGCGCTCAGGACGTAACAACCTCTAATCTCCAAAATTAATATTCTCATTATAAACTATTTTTTGTTACCAAAATTTTAATCATCTCTCTCAAATCCCCAATCTTATTAAAATTAAATTATTTTATCTATTATCTTCTATTCCCCAATTTATTATAAATTAAAAAAAATATCTATCCTTTTTATTACTAAATTATCTAACTCAATCTTCTATACTTTTATCTTTTTAATATACTTAATTATCTTCATTATTCTTTTTAATTATCTATCTATAAACT
>NW_017291886.1:0-318 GCF_001594075.2 Trachymyrmex cornetzi
TTGATTTGTGTTTCAAAATATTTCATGTCTTTGACGTTACTTATCCGCCAGAAAGTGAGCATATATGGAACATAATACAGCTCTGTCTGTATAAGTTCTCGACTAAGTCCGATAAACAAATCTCATATGTGATGCCAATTATAAATACTTTAACTAACGATAAGTCTCACTCCACAGATGATTAATCTTTCAATATTTTTCACATTTTTATGTTACGTTCTATTGTTGCGTATCTTTGATTAAAATTGTTTTAAGCTTTATTTGAAGTTATTCACAAATTTTTAAGTTGATTAAAACTCATATATATATATATATATA
>NW_017291887.1:0-318 GCF_001594075.2 Trachymyrmex cornetzi
AGAATATTCAATGAGAAATAATTATTTGTTTCTTATTTAAAAAATTTTTATGATTTTTTAAATAAAAATTACCGTATTATACGCACCGTGAGGACTAACAAAATTATTCATGAAGATAATTATTTCCCAATATCAACACGTACATACGTCGTCTGCATTTTTTTCTATTTTGGACTCACCGATATATAAGAAGAGAAAGATGATCATCAACCAGTTACGAGTAACGGGTACATCAACCGCGTTCTACGAGAAAGACGAGGCCCAGCTAAAAGTTACGTGGGTTTACGAAAGAAATCGAAGAGCACGAACAGTGAACGA
>NW_017291888.1:0-318 GCF_001594075.2 Trachymyrmex cornetzi
GGCTCTTAACATCCGTCAGAAATAACTTTATTGCTATCTTGTTTGATTTTTAAATTGGTAGGACCTTTTCAACGATACGAACATTAGAATAATTTATACTCGAAGTAAAATCTGTTTTTAATTTATGACACGTCAGAAAAGACAAGTATATGGGACATTAAATGTTATTTTTTTAGAACAGCTCAAGAAATTAAAAATTAAAAAAACAGAACAGATTTCTTTATTAACAGAAGCAGACAATATACGAAAACTTATAATTTAATAATTGAATCACTGTGATAGCAGTTGATAAAAAACCGAATGTGTGTCAAGACAAAA
>NW_017291889.1:0-318 GCF_001594075.2 Trachymyrmex cornetzi
TTTCTTTCTGTTTGTTTCTTGCCTTCTTGATCAAAAAAACAAGAGACAAACAAAGACAAACAGTAAAAAACAGAAAATAAAAAGCACATTGTAGAATAGCCATTAGAATCTACGCAAAAAAACATAATGGTTTTTGTTGTCATTGACAATGTTAACGCATCAAGTTTTTAAAATTTTAGTTGAATGGTTTCTTCTCTCAGAGAGATCGATTTTATCTGATTTAATATGGCAAATAATGTCTCAATCATTCTATTAAAATTAGTATTTGTAATGTTGTTATGCTATAAGAAAATGCTTTCTCTAAATTATGCTTTGATA
>NW_017291890.1:0-318 GCF_001594075.2 Trachymyrmex cornetzi
TCATCGTGGAAGAACATAGTTTCCGACTTGGCGGGGGCCACCGCTAGGCCCAGGTCCTTTACCGCACCGACGATGCATGCCACCGCCACGTTGGCCTGCGCTAAGCTTCTTCCCAAGGTCGTGCCCCCGACCACCACCAGCGTGTCGTCTGCGTAGTAGACGACGTGGCATCCGGGGGGCAGAGCCGTGCGGAGAACGGCGTCGTATGTGGCGTTCCACAGGAGGGGTCCGAGAACGGACCCCTGGGGAACGCCACACGACATGTCTCTCCGCCGCTGGAGTCCCACTTTGTCGTGGAACTCCAGCTGCCTGTCCCGG
>NW_017291891.1:0-318 GCF_001594075.2 Trachymyrmex cornetzi
AAAGTTAATATGAAAAAAATTACTTCTGCGTTTATTTACCTTTACATTCTATCACAGTTTTGTCCCCTTCTTACATATTCATACTGCCATAGTATTTCTCCTTGGGGAGTTAAAAAATAATTTGTGAGTTTATCTCGTTGTTCATATGCTGCAATCGTGGCTCGACGAGCATTGCATGGCTGAATGCCTTGAATATGTACATCATTTTCTCTCCAAGCACCGTTTATTACATCTCCATCATTATTTTCAACATCAATGAAGTTAGGAGGACAATAAACTCTATTATAGGTTGCAGACTGCTGTTCTTCAAAACTTTTT
>NW_017291892.1:0-318 GCF_001594075.2 Trachymyrmex cornetzi
TATTACAATCTGAAAATAAGTTTGCTTTATTGGCAGTTGTACAGACTCTATCGAAATATGTTAATCGAAAGTAAATCGAAAGACAATGCAAAGATACTTTTTCATCTCGGCACTGTAAATAATGTTCTTCCCGTTATCGAGCATATATTTGTTTGAAGGTTTGTGTAGAAATAAAACTTTATCTTTATAGTATAGTGCTCGAGAGAGATATACTATTATAATATTTGTAATTCTATATGATAAAAAAATTGTCATAAAATTAAGGATTTTTCATATATTATTTTATATAATATTTATAAAGATTTCTGAAAAAATATC
>NW_017291893.1:0-318 GCF_001594075.2 Trachymyrmex cornetzi
AATGGAGTTATCAATGCTTACATATTTACGATTTTAAACTGTAGGTACTTATATTCTATTTATGTTACAATTTTTTATTGTTAGTAATTAAAGCTTAATTCAAAATAACATTACATTGTGCAAACACGCAAAATATGTGATTTTTTAAAATTTAAGTATCAAGGACAATAATTTTTTTGGCCAATTATTGGTATTTATATAGAATTTAATTTAGTTGACCCGTTAATAGATATGTAAGTATAGCTGCATATTTTGGCCTGATTTATTTCTGTCTTTTATACATGTTTCTATTATAAATAAGTTTTTAGATTTTCTGTT
>NW_017291894.1:0-318 GCF_001594075.2 Trachymyrmex cornetzi
AAAATATCTTATTCACATTATAGTACCGCGACGCATTTCGGGGTTGGTGTGGGATCTGCGGGGGGGGATGGGAGAGGGGCGGCGGCGACAACGGTGGCGGCGGTGGCGATCACAAACGCATTTTTTCGGGTGTTTATGTAAACACCCGATAACGCCGGAGCCTTCCAGCGCCTCCCCCCTCCTGCACTGCGCCTACAAGTACCCCCGCGCCCCGCACTCCCCCATGGGTTAGAGAACCGCTACAGTATACCTACTTACAAATGATTCTGCAATTAGGTCAAAAATTTAACATGCCACATAGCAAAATTAATAATGATA
>NW_017291895.1:0-318 GCF_001594075.2 Trachymyrmex cornetzi
AACCACGTGCTCCCCGACGATCCTCCGGCCGCCCGCCTCCTCCTCTTCCGTCCTGACCCTCGTCGCCCGAGGGCGTCGGAGGAGGGCCCCGACCTCCGGGGACCCTCCTTCTCTCTCTCTCCGCCTCCTCCTTCCGCAGCATTACACGCTCGCAGGAGGAGACGGCTACCCATGCCCTCTCCCTGTCGACCATGGCCCGCACCACGGCCGGCAGGGAGAGGTCCTCTCCAATTTCTCGGTTCAGGACGAAGCGCTCTTCTGCCCACGCTGGACAATGTTCCAGCGTGTGCTGCGCGTCGTCCCGAGCCCCGTCGCAGT
>NW_017291896.1:0-318 GCF_001594075.2 Trachymyrmex cornetzi
TGGAAAAAATGTGCGTTCAGGGAGATGCTATTAACGCTATTTCTGTCATTCTATGCTTGTTTTAGTTGGAAAAATTGATTCTTTACAAAATAAATTAGTTTGCAAACGATTTTTAACATATCGATACGCACATCGCCTATTCTTACAATGGCTACGTTCGGAAACGTCGCTCGGATGCCTCCGATGCCACGGATTTATCATCCGTCCTTGTTTAACATTAAATGTTAAATAAGGACAGATGATGGATCCGAGGCATCCGAGTGACGTTCCCGAACGCAGCCAATATTGACATTCGAATATTGGCGGGGAATGCTGAAA
>NW_017291897.1:0-318 GCF_001594075.2 Trachymyrmex cornetzi
GGTCATCTAAATTAAAAAAAAATAAGATGTAACTAAAATTAATCTTTTATTTTTAAAAATTCTATGATATGTTTCGGACTTTACTTAGTCCTCTTCAGTCATACAGAAACTATAACCTATTATATATACCTAATTATAGCGCATGGATAAATTACTAATCGAATGTCAAGGTTTCAAATTCGATTCTTCCATAACTCGTTCTAATTCGAATGATTCTGTCATTATTAAAAGCAACGAATTCCTCGATCGTTAACGAAACTCATTTATAGTCACAAAAATTAAAAACCTTGAATCGTATGACATCTCCCATCCAATTCC
>NW_017291898.1:0-318 GCF_001594075.2 Trachymyrmex cornetzi
TGTTTTAATTTTAATTAAATGAAGTAATGACAATTATCCACAATTAGACTCCATGTAGTAATTGCGGATAAGTTCATTAAATGCTTTATCCTTTTTGGATTAACTTAATTTCAATTGAGCATGATAATAACTTTTTTCATGAAATCTAATTCTATTTATTATCTCTTGTAAAAGCCATAAAGCAATTCTTATGATATTACACTTTAAATTAATTTTTATAAGTATATATTCTACTTTATGTTTCACGTTTTATTATTTAAGGCGATGCTAAAGCCTCCTGTTTTACCACATTTCCATTCGGTGAAAAATCTCCGTATT
>NW_017291899.1:0-318 GCF_001594075.2 Trachymyrmex cornetzi
ATTAATAAAAAATACAATTTATGAAAATATATTTAATATAATATTATAGATCTTTAAATGTTTTTTTTAATTACAGTAAATTGTCTGCATTATCTTGCCAAACTATACGTGGAGGCTATGGACCAATTAATACAAGCTTATCTGGATCATTCTATCGAGGAACTGCCAAAAACGGCACTCTTATAGTTGAGACAATTACCAAGACATATATATTACAGTAAGTAGCTGTAATGTCAAATAGATATAGATATAAGGTGCATCAAATTTTGTTATAACATGATTCAGTCCTTTCAAATTTTTTATTTTTCTATACAATAA
>NW_017291900.1:0-318 GCF_001594075.2 Trachymyrmex cornetzi
GACCCTGACAATGTCCTTGAACCCATATTTTCATGACCATTTCAAGGTCAAGAGGGGATTTTTGATAAAATTTTATGCTAAATATGTATTTTCTTGTTGTGATTCTTTAGATATTAGCATACCTTACCTTCAAAATCGAAAATAAACTTTCCATCTGGTGGAGTTCCTCTAAGTATCCCTCAAAAATTTTGTCCATTTAGTGCCAAATACTTAGAAGAACTCCACCAGATGGAAAGTTTATTTTCGATTTTGAAGCTAAGGTATGCTAATATCTAAAGAATCACAACAAGAAAATACATATGTAGCATAAAATTTTAT
>NW_017291901.1:0-318 GCF_001594075.2 Trachymyrmex cornetzi
TTTCCTGCGGTCAGACCGCAAGGAAAACGAGTCAGCAGCGATGACAATGATTCTGGTTTTTAACATTTTGTTTGTTAAATTATGACCGGTTAAAAGTTAGCAACTTAAAACTCGTACCGTAATTTTACTTTATTTTGTGGCAGTTTACAATAAGCAAAACGAAGAAAAAATCTTGTATAAAATGGAAAAACGACAAAATTTTGGTGCTCATCTTTTTGGACCGGTACATCATTTCCGAAATGAGCACCCACTATTTTCTTACAATATTAAAGTGCCAGTAAAATACAAATAGCGAATTGATTGTAGGCTCAAAATATT
>NW_017291902.1:0-318 GCF_001594075.2 Trachymyrmex cornetzi
AATAATATAATATTCAATACGAAAATTAAAGCTGATAGTGCTTCGTGATAGACAATTTGTATCAAATATTATTATAAAACAATTATATTTATCATTGATTAAAAAGTATATCAATTGCCCACACCACTAATTGGTTAATTGAAAATAATATAATCTTATTAGTGAAGCAGTGAAAATATATAATTATATATATATATACTAGGAACAGACCGATGTAAGTGGTGTGTGCGAATGAATTCCGCTCCCTATTAATTGTTCCTTATTACCTGTACCATATTCGAAGCATTTTCTGAAAGAAGGTTCCGTTTGGATAATTCG
>NW_017291903.1:0-319 GCF_001594075.2 Trachymyrmex cornetzi
ATATATGCTATTGACATTTTAATAAATCCTCTTTAATATCTTCATATATAAAAAAAACAACCTATATATAAATAACTAAAAAATCATATGATTAAAAAATATATATAGGCTATATAAAAAATAGAGGTAATTAAGAAACGTCTTTTATGCCTGCTTCAGCAACCCTTTTTACTGTATAATATCTTCTTCTGTATTAAACGTCTACATATAAAACACTTTTTCGTATACTTTCATAAATTTTATTCACAATGGCATGTGTTACATCATATGAATTACCTTGTATATCAAATGTTAGATATCTGTTGTACGTTATTAAGAC
>NW_017291904.1:0-319 GCF_001594075.2 Trachymyrmex cornetzi
ATATGTTTGAGTCTGAGACTTAACTTTAAAAAATTTAAATGAAAAGTTAATAGTTATTGATAAAATATAACTAAATAAAGTTAAAAAATTAAGAGTTTAAAATGTAACTAAATTAAGTTAAAATTATTTAACTTTTAAACTTTTTAACTTAACTTTTAGCTTTTTAACTTGGCACTACCCAACCGTGCTTTTTATGATATTAATGTTTTATTTATGTCGATTATTTTGCCACGGTACCGCTCCTTCATTGAAAAAATAATCACAAAATTCATCACGAATTTGTATACAGTTTCGAGCACTGTTATTCGATCCGCAATTA
>NW_017291905.1:0-319 GCF_001594075.2 Trachymyrmex cornetzi
TGCTGTGTTGGCCCTTAAAATTATAAAATGTCGATCCTGCATGTGGTGGTGCCTACAAATTTTAAATTAATATAAAATTACACAAATAATTTATATATAATAATAAACTATCTAATAAATATACTTGTATTACAACGTGTTTCCCATCAATAGCTCCTATGCAATGTGGGAAGTTCCATTTTTTAAAGAATTCATCTTCAATCTTTATCCAATCTTGTTGAGAAGGTTGTTCTAAAACCTGAGGTTGCAGAACTTTCCAAATAGCTTCGCATGTTTCTTGTATTATACCAGAAACAGTACTTTTGCCTATACGGTATGA
>NW_017291906.1:0-319 GCF_001594075.2 Trachymyrmex cornetzi
GGGACCCCCCCCCCCCCCCGCCGTATTCTCCAGACGTTGCTCCCTCTGACTATCACTTGTTTCTGCCCGAAACAAGGGAGAAAGTAGTGGCCAGCGATGGACAATGCTTTGAATCATAAATGTATAACCAGTTTGTGGCAGCCACCGAGCGCCAGACAAACGCGAACCCGCCGCACAGCCTGAAGCGCGCGCGGGCGAACATGCAAAGTTTCTCGCAAGTGCTCGCGACGCGCGGACTACAGGTACCGCTGCCGAACCCCCAGGGGGCTGGCGCGACAAACGCGGACTCGCGTTTAAGTTCCGCCCGGCGGGGGATATA
>NW_017291907.1:0-319 GCF_001594075.2 Trachymyrmex cornetzi
CTAAACTTGATATTTTAGCATATCTTGATCCATGATATATTCTTATTAATAAAACTCTTCCTGTAGCTTACATTATACGCTATAAATTATGAAAAAATATGAAATTAAGTTAGATTAATATTTGTATCACTTATGTAATATTTACTGAAGGATTTAATAGATTAGCTATATGATCTTTTTCTATTATAGGATCTTATTGTATGATCAAATGCTTTAATCAAATTTGATCCTAAGCTTTTATATTTTTTTTTATGGAAAAATTTGTTCTTTGCTGTTCAAATACATGAACTTTATTTATATGAATGTTAAAAATTCTTGA
>NW_017291908.1:0-319 GCF_001594075.2 Trachymyrmex cornetzi
GCACGGGGTGTTCGAGTCCTATCTCTATGGGATAGGGCGAAGGAACACCCCGATTTGCCTATTTTGCAGAGCGACGAGCGACACAGCGGCGCATACCCTTCTGTTTTGCCCATTTTGGGCGGAGCAGAGGGGGGCGCTGCTGGAAGTCGTTGGTATCGACAGGTCGCTGCGGGCGGTGGTGAGGGCCATTGTGCGTTCTCCCGAATCGTGGACCGTGTTCGCAACGTTTTGCGAAGCGGTTATGAGGAGTAAGGAGGAGGATGAGCGCGCTCGGGAACGGGAGCAGGCCGTCCAGGCTGCGCTACCCGTGGGAGTTCCG
>NW_017291909.1:0-319 GCF_001594075.2 Trachymyrmex cornetzi
TTGATATTAATTGACTGTAATTTCTGATCTTACAAAATTGAGAAAACAACCATGCAAATATAATCTAGAAGATTGTAAGTAAAAAGTTAAAAAGTTTCAGTAATTTTTTTGTCACATCTATGTAATTAGAAAATTCAATTTAAAAATGAGCATTCGCCTCATACGACAGCAATAGAGAATTAAAATTGTGATAGATGATGTATAAAAAAAGAACGTGTTCTTTATTATTTTCTACAAAACAACAGAATCGGAAGGTCTCACTTGGATCTCTTCCTTTGATAGTCTAATCTCTTATCTTAATTGGTTGACTTTAATGGTA
>NW_017291910.1:0-319 GCF_001594075.2 Trachymyrmex cornetzi
CCGCCTCATCTTGGACCCACAGGTCCAGCCCGGCTCCGCCTCCGCCAAGCGGGCCCTGCAGAGAGCGGAGGATCTCTCCGCGGACTTTGATGCCCAGCCGTTGGAGGCGGTGGCCGCGGTGGCCACCCGCGAGCTGGGCGTCATTGCTAGGTCCGTGGAGAGATCTAAAAACATAAGGGGTGACATTGTGCGGGACCTATGGGCGGCGTTCACCAAATTGACCGCCGCCCTCGGTTCCATAATGACCAGGGCGAGTGGCACGCCGGCCGACACCGTGACAACGGACGACGGGGGCGGCCGCGCGGAGGCGTGGGAGCTG
>NW_017291911.1:0-319 GCF_001594075.2 Trachymyrmex cornetzi
AACTGATGATGATATAAAAATATTAATACCAAAAATTGGTGCACAAATTTTATTTCGGAAAAATTTGAAGGATTTTTTAAATAAAAATGTAAAAAAGTGTATTATATACTATAATCACAATTTCTTAACTACTAAATATTTTTTAAATAGAAATTTATTCTTTTAATTGTAGCAACTTAAAGATTCGAATAAAGTAGGTTGTGAAGAATGAACACTGAATAAGGAGAAAGATGAAAGAACTTTTAAAAATCCCAACATATAACAATAAATATTGATAAAAATGAATGTGCCACTGCAGAATCAACATTAATGATGGATG
>NW_017291912.1:0-319 GCF_001594075.2 Trachymyrmex cornetzi
TAATGATTTTGAAAGGACTTTCTTTAATAAACACAAAAAAATTTCGTATATAGGACACTGCTGCGCGCGCTTAAACGGCTCGATCGTGTAAAACGACGGATCGTCGGTGATTGGTCGACGCTTCGATCCGTCAATACGTACGTATTGAAGAACGCTCCATGGGACAGCTCCCTCATCAGTGTTGTTCGACGGGACGGATTTCTGGCGCATGCGCGACGATGAAACAGCCGAGCGCAGTGGTATATCGTAATGTGTAGCCAGTGTAAAAGAAATGGGCGCGTAGTCTTGGCGGGCTCTGCGTAAGGATGGGCTAGGTAAG
>NW_017291913.1:0-319 GCF_001594075.2 Trachymyrmex cornetzi
TACACATATCTATAATACTAACCCAAGGATAGCTGCAGAAATCAGAGCACTTAAGGCAACGACGTTTAACGGGTAATACTGCAGAAATATATTTAAGATATCGCCCCAAGATATAGTTATGTTGTAATCAAAAGAATATGAATAAGATATTGCAAAATAATATGTTACAAAATAACAAACGTATACAATCCATCCGATAATTATTTGAATTGTCCAATTACGTAGCCTTTGATATTCCTTTGGCGTTCCAAGAGCCTCCAACGTGTGGTCTACTATAGCAAGTTCACGTAAACACATTTTCAATTCCTTTAAAAAAATC
>NW_017291914.1:0-319 GCF_001594075.2 Trachymyrmex cornetzi
TTATCCGATAACGCGCCGCGATGACGATATACCACGCGGGCCCCGTAATTCTCTCCTCTCCCCACGCGAATTTCCAGCGACGTTATCCTCGCACACCCTATAATTCTCCCCCTCTCGACGTCACCGCCCCCTCATCATGTGACGTCATCCTTCTCCCATGTGACACCATCCCCTCACCCTGTGACGTCACCTCCTCTCTCCCTTGTAATGTCATCCTCCTCACCCTGTGACGTCATCCCCTCGCCCTGTGATGTCACCCCTCCCGCCCCTGTGACGTTTCATTTAAGACGTCATCCTCCTCCCTCCCCCTGTGCCGTCA
>NW_017291915.1:0-319 GCF_001594075.2 Trachymyrmex cornetzi
CCAGAATTCCCGGCCACCCTTGAGGGGCCGGACGGACGTCCGTCGGGAGCATAGGGTCCCGACGAGGAGCGAGAGGAAAATCCATCCCGATCTCCCCCGCAAGGCCAGGAGGTGCGGGGGCCGTAAGCAGAAACGCCACCCTTGACAGGGACATCTATTGCGCGCTCGTACGAGCCAGGAGTCAGGACTCAAGGCCGCGCGGGCCTGCACGGCACATGCAGATACCGTGACACGCGGAAGCCAATCAGCGTGACTACCTCCCTCCGCAGGAGGGGGGAAGCTAAGCAGCCTGCGAGAACAGTGTTGCCAACTTAGCTAT
>NW_017291916.1:0-319 GCF_001594075.2 Trachymyrmex cornetzi
AAAAAAAAAAAGAAAAATGAAAATCATACGCGCGTGACCAAGTGGACGAAATATATGATATGTATTTACATTCTGCTACGCTAATTAATCTGCACTGCTTCTGATATTTGGCGCTTGAACTTTAATCATTAGAAAATGTATTTTAAATGTTTTTGTTATAATTATTTGTCATGAATAATAAATATTAATTTATTTAACTTATTTTGAAAGTAATGCATTTATATCGCTAATTAAAAGTTTATTTATCATTTATTATTCATTTATAAATAATGATTTAAAAAATATTTTCTCTGTTTGAACTTATAAATGTTTTTTTTTT
>NW_017291917.1:0-319 GCF_001594075.2 Trachymyrmex cornetzi
TCAATATAAAATGGAAAGCTCTGACTCGATCTCGCTGCATATAGCAAAGGTAGAGAACCTTGCACGGGAAATAAGAGACAAAGGAGAACCAATCAGCGATAGTGCCATAATGACAAAGATAATAGGGAGTCTTCCAGTCAAATACAATGGTGTTCGGCAAGCATGGCTCTCATTGGACGAGACCAAACAAACTATAACCAATCTAACGGCCCGGCTACTCGACGAAGAGGCTCGCTTAGATGCGAATGAGACCAGTGAGACCGCCCTCAGCACCATAGTGGAAAGGAAGAAAAGTACTCAAAGGAAACCTTCCAAACTT
>NW_017291918.1:0-319 GCF_001594075.2 Trachymyrmex cornetzi
TATTAGAACTTTTTTTAATTAATATTTGATTTGATTTACATTTTGTTATATAATTTTATATTTTCTTTATATAGAAAAAAATAGTTTTATTAGAAATAGTTAAAAATTTAATTAAGTATATATTTAAAAATAATTTTTAATTAAATTATCAAAATAATTATTTAAACATTTAAATTGTTTGTTAAAATATTTAAACTTTATGCAGCACTATTTGTTGTATTTGAATCTTCTTTATAATATTTTAATGATTTAACAAAGTTGATTTCAGATTTGTATCTACCTAAATGTTTAAATACTACACAATAATTATGTAACAATA
>NW_017291919.1:0-319 GCF_001594075.2 Trachymyrmex cornetzi
TATATGCTCTAATTTTATATTAACTTTTTATATCAGAAACCACATAAATTAATTTATAATTTAGTTTGACACGAGCATTAACATGTGTTATCCGTTAACATCTTTTAAATTTATTAAATTATATTTTGGTATTAACGTGTGTGAGTCACTTAACAATTATGGAAAACTTATTAAAGAAAATTTAAAATTAAGAATCAAAATCAAATTTATCAAATTATGCTTAAAAGAAAATCTAATAACGATTCATCTACAAGGCTTGTTAAGGCGATGCTAAAGCCCCCCTGTTTTACCACATTCCTATTCGGTGGGATTTCTCCGT
>NW_017291920.1:0-319 GCF_001594075.2 Trachymyrmex cornetzi
CATTATATATATTTATGAGTTTAAATAATTTTTGAAACACAGAATTATTTGCAGCAACAGTAGTGTCCTAAATTTATTTTTAGCTGGAAAATAAAATAATGATTAACAAGGCATTTAATACTTTGAACCAAAGCGGTATTGAGCGCAATTGTTTGACAAAATACATATTAAGGAAATTTGTATATATCTTTATAAATTAAGGATGTATAGAATATTATCAACCTTTGTTTAAGTATAATTTATTTAAAAGTATAATGAAAATTGAGACATAATATGTACCGTTAGAATATCAAAAATACTTCACACACGCGAATAATTG
>NW_017291921.1:0-319 GCF_001594075.2 Trachymyrmex cornetzi
AGGGCTATGGAACTGGCGTTTTGTCGTTCTAGTTAGTGCAATAATGAATATTTTTGCGTTCTTTTGATCGAATAAATCTTATAATTGATGATTCTACTAATGTCTCTTCTAAAATAAATATTAAATGAGTATAATATTGTATTCAAATACACCCTCAGTTTTTTGCTTAAATAATTTTAATATAGAATTAAAAGATATTTTATATATACGCGCTATAATTAAGTTATAAGTGAATCTTATTTATAACGATAGAAATTTAGTTTAATTGTGGTTACAATAAGTGATTATTAGTTTGTATTTAGGCGTCGTCTACAATACA
>NW_017291922.1:0-319 GCF_001594075.2 Trachymyrmex cornetzi
TACATATTTGCGTATTTTGTGTATATTTTCATATTTTGTATGCATAAAAAATTCGATATCTAACGATCCTGAAATACATACGAGCATTTATTAATTTACTGTGCATGCAAGAATCTTCTTATACATAATAAGTAAGAATATCAACAAATGCTAATAAGAACATGATGATATAATGAAAACATTATTTAACTAACTTTTTAGCGAATTGAAATTTATTAAATGTTTTACTACATATTGCTTGAATAAATAATAAAAATTTAACAAAAAGTAAGAAATAAAGTAGATATATTTGTTTATTTTTATTCATTTATTTATTAAG
>NW_017291923.1:0-319 GCF_001594075.2 Trachymyrmex cornetzi
TAAGATTTAGATGCTTCCAAAAGCATACAACGAGCACTGCGTGCAAACTTTTGCAACTGCCTCCGACTACATCTGCAGCGAACAATCACGTGCTACGAGTTTATTTGCAGGTTCAATGGTTGCTGAATACGAATAAATTGCCGACGGATCACGGATGGGAGATGTCAGATAATAGTTTAATTCCAGTCGCTTTACCGAAAGGTGCGAAACCATTACCAGATAGCCTCTTAGAGTTAATAGCTTGCGGATGCAAATTTGGTTGCAAAACAAAGCAGTGCACGTGCAAGAAACATGGAATAAAGTGCGCAGCTGCATGTAG
>NW_017291924.1:0-319 GCF_001594075.2 Trachymyrmex cornetzi
ATTTTTAAAAAACAAATATAAGAGATTTTATGAAATTTTGAATTAAATCTTATAATTTTCTGTTTTTTTTTTTAATTACATGATATAAAGATCTAGGACCCTGCCTAAAACGAAAGAAAGAAGTCTCTTGTAGGATAGAATGTCTTATAGTTATGGGTGCGCTGGGTTTGATTAAAGAATGTAATATATCAGTATAAAAGAACGCATAAAAAAATTATTTGTCGAAAATATCAATACCACTAATTATATAATTTTCACTTTATACCAATATTGTATATGAAATAATTATCTGCACATTTATAATTCTACGATGTCTCTG
>NW_017291925.1:0-319 GCF_001594075.2 Trachymyrmex cornetzi
AATATGTTTTTAATGCTTCAAATATGCTTTAAACAGTGCTATAAAAAAACATATTTAAAACATATTAATAACATCAATTAAGCATGTTTTAAACTGTTTAAAACACGTTGAAAACATGATTTTTACCAACCCTGGTGAAAACGTGCATTTTACTCAGTGAGTATATCTCCGTTTTTAGGTCGCAAACAGGAACTTTTTCGTAAAAATGAGTGGTTAAAACGGATTACACTCATGCAGAACACGAGTATATCTGAGAGGTAAAAACGTAAATTTGAATGAAAAAACTTATACGAGTGCAAAATACTCATTTAGCACTCGT
>NW_017291926.1:0-319 GCF_001594075.2 Trachymyrmex cornetzi
TGGTTTAATTTCTTATGCCTCATGTGTTATGCGTTATGCAAGAGTCTGTGCTCCCCGCTTAAGGCCTCAGCGCAGACTCTTGCATAACGTATAACGCATAGTGCATAAGCGAATCAACTAATCAGAATCTTTCCTTTCGTCCTATTCCATGAAAAAGAAGAATTGTGATTGGTTGATTCCTTTATGTCCTATGCATTATGCGTTATGTAAGAGTGTGTGCTGCGGCCTTTAACCAAGTCGTTCAAGTTGGCTATTGTCCAACTTCACCGATTATGACTTAAGATCGCTTATGCTGGATTCACACTGCATACGATGTACG
>NW_017291927.1:0-320 GCF_001594075.2 Trachymyrmex cornetzi
AATAATATAAATACGATGAAGCGCCGAAACATTCGGACATTCCTATATATGAAATAATCCCCCATAAATTAATTTAGTAAAGAACTTATTGCGAAAAATATTACTTCAGCCAGGATTTACTATTGAATCATACCTTACAGTTTTTTATTCTTTTCACTTTTATTGAAGTTTCTATTCATATACATATATATGTTGCTCGATGGAAACCGCAAGAAGGTAGTGGTCTCTTCTGTCAGGAGGAAAATGTAAAAAATTATTATTAGGGTGTAACGGCCTATTACGGTTGGAGCTGGATCTTCGTTGCTTTAAATAATTCAATT
>NW_017291928.1:0-320 GCF_001594075.2 Trachymyrmex cornetzi
CAATTGAAAAGCTACTTTCTCTGATGAATGTAGCCATTAACGTATTATATTCGCGGTTGTTGCTCATTTATGAAGTAGGTAATGTAGGTAGGAATACACGGATAGAGATAGGTATACCCAAATAGACAAATAAATGAAAATACGGGTAGGTAAGACAATAAGTATGGATAGGTAGGGACGATAAATATGGACAGGTAGGAATCAATACATCATATATACATACTTGATAATTGGAAAGAAGGAATTAAAAATTGAATAAAATTGAATAAAATTTTTAATTAATTCAAAGTTTTATTTAATTAGGGAAGATTGGGGTCGAA
>NW_017291929.1:0-320 GCF_001594075.2 Trachymyrmex cornetzi
TTTATAACAATTTAGTTGTCTTTTAGTCATCTTTTAGACGACTTTGTGCTCTCTGGGAGTAGTGCAATTAGTAATTATGTCACAAAGTAAGTATTTTTGTTGTATTAAATATAAATAATATTTAAGATATCAGTATTTAATGCCTTTTTTACGATATTTAGGCGAAAATCTAGATTTAATTAAAAATAAAAAAAGTAATGTAAATTTATGTAGGAAGGTATGATTTTTATAAGATAATTCCTATATCTGGAGACACTCTGGTAGTGTCTCGGCGCTAAGCCAAAGCGAAGCGACACTGCCGTGGCCTCCTTTACGCGAAC
>NW_017291930.1:0-320 GCF_001594075.2 Trachymyrmex cornetzi
GCCAAGACCTCGCGACAGAGTGTCACATGAGAAGCGGAGCAAAGGTCCGCTAGGATGGGAGGGAAGTGGTTGAGGCAGGGAGTAAAGCGCCTGCGCAGGTCTCAAGGAGAAGGCGCGAGAATATAAACTTAGAATTGCCTGCCACATAGTTTGCTGAAATTGGTTATAAGCCTGCAAAGGTATTCAGAGGGTTTAGAAATTGCTTGAGAGAATTTAGTTAAGTTATCGCGTGCAGATGAAATTTGATTGATGGCGCGACGTATAAGTCTCGCACTACCCCTGGATTCTGGACACTCGTATATCATATGAATCATGTCTTG
>NW_017291931.1:0-320 GCF_001594075.2 Trachymyrmex cornetzi
TATTCGGTGAGAATATTTAGAATGTAAGGAATGTAATACAAATTAAATTTTTTAAACTAATAGCTTTGATTATTTCTTTCAGCTAACTGGCACAGTGGTGACATATTTGGTAATAATTATGCAGTTTCAAATGGGAAGCTCGAGTTCATCGATCAATGCAAACTATACAGTAAGCAATGTAACTATACAAGAAAAGAATTAAAAGAACAAGCGAAGTAATTAATGAAAGAAAAAACATAATGAGAGAAATATCGAAGCCTCTTAAGGGGATGCTAAACCGATTACCCAACTCAATCAAGGTCGATAGTACAGACTTTTTT
>NW_017291932.1:0-320 GCF_001594075.2 Trachymyrmex cornetzi
TTAGTTTTAGTGAAAAGGATTTCTCAACACATTCCATGGTACATTTGTGAAGAGTTTTTTAGTAGACAAAAGTTGTTTTTCACAAAGTTATATGATCAAGAAATGTTTAGATTAAACAAAAAAATGCAATGGCTTATCAGAAGAAAAATACAATAGCGGTTTCGAAATGTTAAACCTGTTAACTATAATGTAAGGGACGATAATCATAGGGCATTGAATGGAATTAGAGAGATTAATGGGAATTTGAATAATACTAGAAATTATAACCTTAATAATCATGATATCAATGAAATTAGTGTAAATGTACATATAGACCCGTC
>NW_017291933.1:0-320 GCF_001594075.2 Trachymyrmex cornetzi
GAAGGCCAGTTCACCAAGGAGAAATTGGCTGAAAAGGCCGCCGCGCGGAAAGCCCGACAGCTGGGGAGGGATTATGGGTTCATATCCGATCCAGATACCCTCCCCTCCTCAGCGCGGGCTAAAAAGGCGATCGAGTGGGCTGCTGAGCTCACATACAAATACGAGCAGCAGCCCCTCGAGGCTGTCGCCGCGGTCGCAACGCGGGAACTGGCCACGTTGGCCAAGGCCGTGGAGCGCTCCCGCAATATAAAGGGGGACATCGTGAGGGACTTGTGGGGAGTATTTTCAAAGCTCTCCGCAGCCCTCACGATGACCGTTAA
>NW_017291934.1:0-320 GCF_001594075.2 Trachymyrmex cornetzi
AGCGTCCCGCGCCTCGCACGCCACTGAGAACCTTCAAACCTAGAGTACTAGAAACGAGGGGGTCGATTCTGTATCTTGAAACAAGGTAAAACTTACAAGTGAGCAAATTTACTAGGCGTTGACCAATGAAAATATCAGTAGTCTAGTAAATTCGCTCACTTTTGTAATTTTCACCTCATTTCAAGATACAGAATCGATCCCCAGAGATGCGACATGCGTCAATTGGATTAAGTCGTCATCGCTATTTTAATTCAGTATAAAGCGGGGAGCACAGACTTTTGCATAACGCATAACACATGAGGCATAAGAAATTAAACCAA
>NW_017291935.1:0-320 GCF_001594075.2 Trachymyrmex cornetzi
TGTACTTCATTACAGGAATACCCCTGACAAGGAAACCGCATTCGTCACGGAAAGCACACAACATGGAGCAGTTTAGGGAAATAAACTAACAAAATGACACTTTTATTACAGGATCAGGGCGTGCATCTAGGGACGAGGCGCAAATGAGTGGGCATCCCCGCGGTTCCCCGTGGGCGCGAGGTGCCTCGAGAAAATAGGACTCGAGACGCGTCGTGGCAGAACTGCTCATTCCTGCAGAACCGCCATGCAGACGCTGTTGGGTTTTTCCATCGCCCTTTCTCGGGGCGGTGTGGCTGGGTGGTAATGTTGGTCTGTGGCAT
>NW_017291936.1:0-320 GCF_001594075.2 Trachymyrmex cornetzi
AAATCTGTGACGATGAAACAAGAACAGGAGAGGTGACATTGCTCGGAAAAGATAATTTTAAAGTGAACACATACAATGTCATTTTTGACAATTTGTTAGCTGACATACAAGAAAGATGTCAAAAATACGAAACTATTTACGAAAAATTCTCTGTTCTTATTGATTTCATGAATATGGATATTGCTGATATTCGGGGAAAAGTACAAATTTTACAAGGCACTTTTAATAAAGATTTAGAGAGTTCACTAGATGATGAACTAATCCATTTTAAAGCCTATCTTGATTGTGATAAACAAAACTTAAAGCAGCTTACACCAATT
>NW_017291937.1:0-320 GCF_001594075.2 Trachymyrmex cornetzi
ACACAACACGGTACAAAATTATCATTAATGGTACAATTTAGTACAAAATAAGTACTAAAAAAAAATGAAAACTTTTGATAGATCCCCGATTTGATTCTGCTGATTTGGTCCTGCTAGCTTTATAGAGCTTCACTTTTGCCACTTTTGTTTCACAATCTTTAAAAAAAATCACCCTGATAACCATGCTCATTTAATGGGCTTATTTTATTACTGTGTGTGTGCGTGTGCGATATTAATAGAAGTCAAGGAAAATCAATTTGTTCCGAAAAGTCGTTTGAAGGAAAAAAGGACTATAAAAAAATTAGAGAATGAATCTCGAT
>NW_017291938.1:0-320 GCF_001594075.2 Trachymyrmex cornetzi
CAGCTGTCGGCCGTGCTGGCGGACCGGGACCACGTCAAGGTGTCCCGGCCCGCTAAGAGCGTGGAAATCCGGGTCCCCGGTCTCGACGATCTGATCACCTCCAAGGAGTTGGCCGAGGAACTCGCCAAACTTGGCGAGTGTCCCCCACAACAAATTAAAGTGGAGGACATCCGTAGGGCCCCGAATGGCCTCTTTTCGGCCTGGACGAGGTGTCCCGTGACAGCGGCCAAACGCCTGGTGGCCACCCCACGCGTTAAAGTGGGGTGGTCGACCTGTCGGGTCGCACTGCTACCGGCCAGAGGCCTCCAGTGCTATAGATG
>NW_017291939.1:0-320 GCF_001594075.2 Trachymyrmex cornetzi
CAATGTATATGATAACATAATATAATTCGTCAAAATGGAATAACAGATATTTTATAACTTTGAAAGTTACTTTAAATTAACTTTTATATTGTAAATGTTCAAAAGTGTTAGTAAATTAAATTTCCTGACGGCTTAAATTAAATATCTTGAGTTGTTTAAGATTAATAAATTTATAAATAAGTACTCTTGTGAGAGACACTTTCTCATATTTTGAGATGTAATTTTTTGATACCTAATCAACGCCTGACTATCACTCTACAATTTATGATGTATCATGCAGTGTTTCGTAAACGTATTTAACTGCGCTTCGTTACTTATCG
>NW_017291940.1:0-320 GCF_001594075.2 Trachymyrmex cornetzi
CACATCGCCCATCCGTACAGATTATTCACGTCGTAGTACATAAGGTACGACGACGGTTTCGACTGGTCGTACGAACGCATGTACTTGTTATTAGCCTGCGCGTATCTACCGAAACATTGACTGAGGCCACCGCGTATGCCGCGCTCGATGAACATGATCATATCGATGTCGATGAGCAACTCGAATCTTACGCGCGTATGTTTCAGCATAGCGTCCCACGTGAAACCTGGCAGCGTATAGTAATGCGCGGGATCGAGGTCGTAACTCGCGACGCAACTATTTCGGAAATTTTCAAATATGTCGGCTAATAACAAGACGTC
>NW_017291941.1:0-321 GCF_001594075.2 Trachymyrmex cornetzi
TATTGATAGTTTGTAGATGCAATTACTTGGTAACACACAGAATTTTTGATCAATTTATTGAATGTTACAGGCAATATAACGTAATATACATTCACGATTCACCATGCCATCGTATTGTTCTGCATACAAGTGTTCCAACAATAGCGATCAAGGCTATGCATTAGTCAGATACCCGCGTGATGAAACTTTAAAAAGAAAATGGATTGCTGCGGTAGGAAGAGACAAAAACTGATCACCTAGCAGTTCTCAAAAATTTTACGAGGTTAATAGTTATGTGTAGTATTCTCTGATTTTATACTTTAGAAGATAAACATGTAATAA
>NW_017291942.1:0-321 GCF_001594075.2 Trachymyrmex cornetzi
TGCTTTTATTTTTTCATATACTTTTAATTTCTCTTTAAATTCCTTGGCGTTTTTTGCTCCGTACAAAATACTTTTATTGATTGTGCTATCCTCTACGCCATCTACAATGTAACAGTACAGAGCTTCATCCTCAATATTACCTCTGCTAGCTATCTCTTTCATAACTAAGTAATACGCTTGCACTGACTCGTCCTTTTTTATTTTTCTTTTACTTAATAATTGATGTAGTTCAGCACTATTCATCTTCTGACTGAATTCTTCTTTAAGCGCCTTCTTTAACTTCTCCCAAGATGTTATGCCTCTTTCGCCTTGGATAAACAA
>NW_017291943.1:0-321 GCF_001594075.2 Trachymyrmex cornetzi
AAAATTTGGCGCTTCACCAATTAACTCGTTACAGTCCTCACCGACATAAATATCGGGGTGACCATATGGGAAAGCACCCGTTTTCAGTATATACGGATACAAAGAGCATATGTCCACCTAACGTATTTTCTCTGTACCCGTAATTTCATATCGGGTAGCGATGTTTCCCGTACGACCACTGAAAAACGCATCGCGAGAGGATCAGATTTTAATAGCGTGTGATTCTTGAGAAAATCACGCATCTCAAAATTTTCACGCATTTCCCGGTCAAAGTTATACTCCCATTTCTCTATCACGTGGTATCCCCGTTTTCGTAGACGA
>NW_017291944.1:0-321 GCF_001594075.2 Trachymyrmex cornetzi
AAAAAAAATTATAATAAAGGCATGATTAGTAATTAAGGAATTATAAATTTGGTCATTATTGATGAGATTATTGCATGATCCTAATTCTAATCGAATAATTATTCTTATTGCAGAACCGATTATTCCCGATCAAATTGCCAATAAAAAGTATAAAATTCCGATATCTTTATGATTAGTTGAAAAAAGTCATTTATTCATAAAAATATTATTATATAAAAGTAAAAAAAATGTTATGTCTGATTAAAGTAATAAATTGTAAATTTATTTAGGAGAATAAATATAATATCTCTAACATTAGATTTGAATATATATATATATATA
>NW_017291945.1:0-321 GCF_001594075.2 Trachymyrmex cornetzi
CACAACTCAAAAAACAAAATTTTCTAGAAAATAATTTTGAATATTTTGAATCGTTAAAATTTTATAATATCAATTTAAAAACACAAGTTTAATGTAATAACTGTTTAAAGAGGAATAAAGTATATTCTTTTAAAGTATATTTTTTTTCTTTATATTCCTTCTCTTTTTCTGTAAGCAAAAAATGAAAAAATGATAACTTTTTAATTATGTCGTTGAAACAAATGAGAATACCTAGTAATATATTTTCACATATACGCAAAAGACAATACACATTGAAAGGAGAAATAAACGTTCGAAGGCTCAATTATTCAAGCTAGGAAA
>NW_017291946.1:0-321 GCF_001594075.2 Trachymyrmex cornetzi
TTTTATTTATTATTTTTTATTTATAAATTTATTTTATAATTTGTTCATTTACTTGTTAGTCCCGAATTATAATTCATCTCTAATATTTTCTAAAACTTTTAACACTGTTTTACTCAATCGAAATCACATTTTAAACTCTATACCCACAGAGCAAAAATTTCCAAAATACATCATACAGATATCCTAAAGATATCACATATCCCAAATATATCTTTAAGATAAAATAATTATAAGGCTCAATATGTATAAAACAAATAAATTGTTGAATAAAGTTCAGTAACACAGAGCTGTTGTTGACAAATATATATGTGTATTTAATTA
>NW_017291947.1:0-321 GCF_001594075.2 Trachymyrmex cornetzi
TGAAATGTTGCAGGCACGTTCTTTAGTCCGAACGGCATGCGGTTAAATTCGTAGTGGCCGTAAGGTGTAGAGAACGCTATCTTTTTCTTATCATGCTTGGCCATCGGTATTTGATGATATCCTGAGGCGAGGTCTAATGTGGTAAAGTATTTCGCATTTCCTAATTGATCTAATATGTCTTCGATATTCGAGAGGGGAAACGAATCTCCTATAGTAAGGTCGTTTAATTTTCGGAAGTCGATTACAATATGTAATTTCGGTTGGTCGGCCTTTTTTGGTACGACTAAGAGTGGTGCGTTCCATTGACTAATACTTGGTTGA
>NW_017291948.1:0-321 GCF_001594075.2 Trachymyrmex cornetzi
TTTTGTTCTGAGTTGTTCTAGTCCTGAGAAACATAGTTCTGCAATATGAATCATCCAACGCTATTGGTTCTCTCAAAAATCGATAAAAATTCATATTTTTGCATCCACCATCAAGAGTAAACGCGAGCTTCCTCTCTTGTTACAATCGAGAACTTTTTGTTCTGAGTTATTCTGCAAAACACTATTCTTGAGTATGAATTTTCTATCGCTATCGATTATTTCAAAAATTGAAAAATTAGATATTTTAACTGATACATTGAGAGTAAACATACATTTTCTTTTATGTTTCTGTCTAGAACTTTCTTGTCTGAGTTGTTCTAA
>NW_017291949.1:0-321 GCF_001594075.2 Trachymyrmex cornetzi
ATTAAAATAGTTATAATGATAAAATCTAAATGTATCGATATGTACAAGGATTTTTTTTATAACGTGTGGCAGATGATTTTGATAGGATGATTTTGACAAATTTTTTTCTTGTAAATTACAAATCCGTAATAAAAATGCTCCAGCACATCAAGTTTAAAAAAAAATCCAGTTAAAAAGCAAAAGAAATGTATTTTTGGTTATTTTTTAAGTTGTTTGAAAAATGATACGTCATAGATATTCGGAAATTAGCTTGAATGGAATCTCAAATCTTAAGCTATAACCGTAAAATAAGGATAGATAAGTAACATGACAATATTTTTT
>NW_017291950.1:0-321 GCF_001594075.2 Trachymyrmex cornetzi
CGTGCCTGTGTGGCACATTATCGCGGCCTTGAAACTACGATGCCACCGTTCAATTAACCCATTTGCAGCAGGTTGGTAAGCTGTCGTTCGAATGCGTTGACATCCGATTAGCTGGAGGAGTGCGGAGAATAGTTGCGATTCGAACTGACTGCCCTGGTCGGTCGTTAAGGTTTGAGGTGCTCCAAAATTGGCTATCCAATTGTCATAGAAAGCTCGTGCCACGGTAAGGGCTTCAATGTCTTTGAGTGGAACTGCCACTGGCCAACGCGAAAATCTGTCAATAATTGTTAAACAGTATCGATATTCGTCCGACTCCGGCAA
>NW_017291951.1:0-321 GCF_001594075.2 Trachymyrmex cornetzi
AAATTTGATAAAAGAGAGAGCTTGAAAAAAAAATTATACAATTTTGCGAATAACATTATTCAATGGATTGTTTCATCACCCTACCGTGAAAAATAAGACAATAAGCTGTGGTATTCAGCAGAATATTTTCCTTACATTCGAATTCTATACGAATACACACGCTTTTTACCGATTCGTTTAGGCGAGAACAATCGATCACTACGAATGGACGAGGGGAAGCGTAGCGCGGGGATTCTTCAGTGGTAGGGGTATGACGTCTGCGGAATGGCAGTAAGATTTTGGGGACTGCAGTCACGTATAAGACAACAAAAAACATCACAA
>NW_017291952.1:0-321 GCF_001594075.2 Trachymyrmex cornetzi
CGATTGGACGCGTTCCTGGGAGATGGCTACCATTGTACCTTCAGGAGCATCCCAAGGTTGGTCGCCCGTTCCGACCAAGTATCTAACAAAACGCGCCCACACCTCAGTGCAAATTCCGCAATTTCCGACTGGCTGTCCAATGGTGAGCATCAAGGAACAGCGGGTGCATTGGTCGAGGCGGTTAGGTGCACCGAAGTGTAGAGAGTGGTGGTCGGTGAGGTTATACAACGCGCGCGCATGCGGCAACTCTACGCTAAAGCAACCCTCGCAGAGAATCTCTTTATTGACACTGTTCAAATAAACGCGCGACCTCGCGCAGAA
>NW_017291953.1:0-321 GCF_001594075.2 Trachymyrmex cornetzi
TCGCTGATTACGAATCTGACCTCAGATTTTCAAAATTCAAAATGGCGGATCCAAGATGGCGGAACAAAAAGCAAAAATTTACTTGATCGGGATGAAATTGGGTACTCGGGGATTTTCGGGATCGCTGATTACGAATCTGACATCAGATTTTCAAAATTCAAAATGGCGGATCCAAGATGGCGGACAAAAAATTAGTTCTGGTGCTGTAAAATGGGGTTAAGTAGATTTTTCGAATCGCTTATTACAATTTCGAAGTTGAAATTTTTTAATTTTTTGTCCGCCATCTTGGATCCGCCATTTTGAATTTCGAAAATCTGAGGT
>NW_017291954.1:0-321 GCF_001594075.2 Trachymyrmex cornetzi
TAACAACATCGCTGGTTGTTTGGGAATCGGGGACACACACGGTACTCTATATCCTAAGAAGGTGGAAGCCTTATGCGAAAGAGACATAAGAACATTCGCATATGGCAGCGGACCTCATGTTTTAGCACTCACAAAAGAAGGAGAAGTACGCTAAGATTTTTTATATCCTAGAGTACAAGTCAATTATTGTCTGTAGCTGATATTCATAGTTCTTATATTTAAGATTGCCTTAGGTACAGTCTTCAAACATCATAAATCCATCTGAGCTAGCTGTATTAGCATGTTAAAATATTTCTTAAGAAAATCACGAATTGAGAACTG
>NW_017291955.1:0-321 GCF_001594075.2 Trachymyrmex cornetzi
TGTCGGAGATGTCCAAAGCCCCGAAACGTGGCGTTGCCAAAAGCGCAACTTTTCTCGTCTTCTGCACGCCAGCCACGTGTACGTGTATTACGTGTCCTGAAGTAATCTAAGGTGCGTTCACAACGATCATGTACAAGAACTCGCGATATTTCGGCCGGCTTAAGTTGTAAATTGCTATTTATGGATCACGTAAAGGTCCACAAACGCAATCATGCAATGGCGAAATTATTGAATCGTATACTCCACGGTGAACGAGGAACAATTCTTACCGATTTCATTTCGCCAAGAAGACAGAGTTTATAACAGGTCGATTCGCATCGC
>NW_017291956.1:0-321 GCF_001594075.2 Trachymyrmex cornetzi
ATTCCAAATAACTACTTGTATATGATGTAAACTATTATTATTAAGCATAAATTTTAATAATTGATGGTTTTTTGTTTTTCCGACTGACTTTGGTCCATCAATATCATCAATAAAGCCAACAACCTCCCTGAAAAGATATTTAAATAAATATACGACAAATTTTATTTAATTTGATACCAAACAAAAATATATTCAATGTTAGTATTTAATATTTTTATAATATTACAAAATAATTCTAATGATTCCAATAATTCCATTTTATGTTTCCATCAAAATTATAAAACTTTTTTTGTTTAACATATTTTGTAAAATATATTTTAT
>NW_017291957.1:0-321 GCF_001594075.2 Trachymyrmex cornetzi
CACGCATAGTACGCCGTACGCTCACCATACTAATACCGTGTAGGTATTTGTCTATCTGGGTCTTGAAACGCAAAAACATATGATTAGTGTTGTACAGCAAAGAAAGAGTAATAACTTACACATTCATAATATTTTAAATATCGTATTTCGATGTCATTTCAGTAGTATTCTGTAATTAGTAACGAGTATTCTATCAACTGAATACTAATAACTGATAGAAGAAAAAATAAAAGAAAAGATAGAAGATGAGAAGAAAAAAGTGCTCGCAAGGATTTGCACATTTCGGGCCGATTTCGGCGCGCGACCCCCACCACCGCATGG
>NW_017291958.1:0-321 GCF_001594075.2 Trachymyrmex cornetzi
GGGAGAAAGGGGAGGTAAAACAGGAATGAACAAGTTTGTGTCGGTATGCGTCGTCTTCTTCTTCTTATCTGCTGTGTTGATTTACTTATTTTAGGGAATAAGTTTTTTCTGTATTTTACGACGAAGATGCTTTTTAATAGGACAAAAATCTATCTTATTTAAACCTGAAATGTTGGGAGCACGAGAATACGGGATTGAAATAGTCAAGAATTTAAGATACAAAGAATTTAAGATACAAAGAATTTGTTTATCGATAATATGTGATACTACATTAATGAATGACTTATTACATAAAAAATATGATATATAAAATCATAATCC
>NW_017291959.1:0-321 GCF_001594075.2 Trachymyrmex cornetzi
TATTCAAAATATCTCACTGAAATCAAAGAGGTTTATATTTTGTCTTTTGTTATTATTGAATTATAGTAAAATTTATTTATATGTACAACATGTTGTTTATATGCATTGGTTACTTTTATTTAAAAATACAGGTGGTTCAATCATTTGATGCAAATGATTCTACATCAATAAAAATGGCTCAGGAAGTATTGCAAAATAAACACCTTGATAACGATTTGGTATATATTCAAACTCATTTTAAATATTTGCCAGAAATTATGAAAAAATTAGAAACGAGAGGTATGCCTTTAACTGAGTCCATGGATTTGGTAACTAATACTA
>NW_017291960.1:0-321 GCF_001594075.2 Trachymyrmex cornetzi
AACAAGAACAGGAAATATTTCTGCGATAGGTACGTGATAATAATAATAATGATAATAATAATAATATAATAATAATAATACTAATAATAATAACAATAATTGATTCCAGATGCCTCCACTACTTCAACACGAGCGCAAAATTGGAGACCCACAGCGAGGATTGTGAAAAAATTAACGATTGTGCAATAAGGCTGCCGAGCGAGGACGACAAATGGCCAACCTTCCGCAACCACTGCCGGAAAGAGCGCGTCTCGTTCATAGTCTACGCCGATCTTGAGTGTGCGTTGGAGAAAACGGATAGTGATTCACAATACGCTACGC
>NW_017291961.1:0-321 GCF_001594075.2 Trachymyrmex cornetzi
GCTGCATCCGGACGACCTGCTGCTGTTGCTGTTGCTGCTGCTGCTGCTACTAAGCATAAATCGTCCTGGGACCGGCTGGTACTGGAGAAGCGGCAAACGTTAGAAATTAAAATAGATTAAAAACTGCCAGTGGCGTCAGCAAGGCAGCGAGGTGCAACACGCGCGTGACGAATATCGCTCCTCTCGGAGGTAGAAAGTGGAAACGGTCCTTTCTTTGTTTCACGACCGAGCGGAGAGAGAAGCCTCCGTGGATACTCGTGAGCCTGTGGTCTCCACAGTAGAGATGGGCATAGCGGAACATTATATTGTATCAAAACATTA
>NW_017291962.1:0-321 GCF_001594075.2 Trachymyrmex cornetzi
AGAAACTGATTACATTGGTTTCTGATAGGTTGAAATCTTAGTATCTAATTCTTGTTCCTCTATTGTGCGCAGGACCTAATAATAATGAATAATATCCGTAAAAATGAAATGAGTAATATTTTTAATGTGTCTATCTATAATTATTTGTAACGCTCAGAAAGTTTCCTAACCTCTTTTTAAGTAATAAGAACAATAATGAATGATATGTACTTAAAAAAATTGTATTGTAAATATATTTAAATATATGCCGAACCGAGATGCGAGGAATGCAAGAAGTTCAATTAAAAACAATAAGCATTATAGTTCACGTCATTAGTACTA
>NW_017291963.1:0-321 GCF_001594075.2 Trachymyrmex cornetzi
GCGATAGCCTCCGTCTTGGCTATCGAGACCTTCAAGCCCAGCCTCTCAATAGCACGTACCACCACGGTGGTATCCAGCTCCGCCCTTACGCGCGCTCCCTCAAAATCGCCCGCGCTCGCCGTCACCAAAGTGTCGTCCGCGTAGCACAATGCGGCGCATCCAATCGGCATACTCAATCTAAGGATTCCGTCATAGCCGATGTTCCACAGGGTCGACCCCAGAACCGAACCCTGCGGAACCCCGCACGTGACAGCCCCCCGGACTACCCGTTCTCTGCGGTCCACGTACGCTAGTCCCCGTCCCGAGAGGTAACTATGAAGG
>NW_017291965.1:0-321 GCF_001594075.2 Trachymyrmex cornetzi
AGAGGCTTCAATACCACCACTGACAGAAGTCTATCTATTTGTGAATAAAGAAAAAATACTAAGAAATATTTTAACAAATAAAAATATTATACAATGTGCAGAATGTGTAGAGAGTCTGAAAAATGAGGATATCTTAAAAGATATAGAGCACGCATTAAAAACTGCAGAAGTGCAGTTTGTGAAGTTCTGCTATACAATTGAAATAAAAAGAAAATTAGAAAGTGTGATGTATTTGGAAGCATTTTCCAAACTTTCCACTCATTGTCCAGGCCTAGTTAATTATTTGGTTGAAGAAACTGCACAACAGTTTATTATTCAATG
>NW_017291966.1:0-322 GCF_001594075.2 Trachymyrmex cornetzi
GAGTTGTTCGGGCTGTTTTTTTCGTCTTCTTGCTGCAAAGCAAATTTAGGTTCAAAGATCCTCCATTTACTCAGAAATTCGTCCTTGACAAAAAGTTTGTTACGAATTCCTTTCTCAGCGATTTCATAGAATGCCAAACAATTGTCGTAAACTGATTTGACAATCTCACCCTGACCTTCCTGATACAATCGATCAAGAACATCTTGGCAAGCTTCTCCAACCATAACTAGATCAGGAGATAGACGATTACACGCAAGCGAAGGATTAATTGTACCCATCGAAACAAAATTTAATAATGGTGCTTTTATAACATTTTTAAGAA
>NW_017291967.1:0-322 GCF_001594075.2 Trachymyrmex cornetzi
GCCCCCCCGCCGATAAAATCGGCGGGGGTGGTGGAGGGCCTCTCTATAGCACGTTTTTGCTAAATTATACCTTAAATTGACAATATGTATGCATTTAGAAAAGATTTAATTTATTAAGTCTCTATAATTGTGTGTGTGGCAGTAATTATAGAGACTTTGATACATACTAGTAATTATGTTTGGTAAAAACGGGTTGAAAATTTGCATAAAGAAACATAATTTCGTAATTTTATAAAATATTATAAGATAAATATCATATGACAAAATTCACTAAATTAACTTTATTTGAATTTTCAATTCCGTTTATTAAAATTCAACAACT
>NW_017291968.1:0-322 GCF_001594075.2 Trachymyrmex cornetzi
CGGAAGATACCGCGGGGAAGGTCGGGCTCGTGCTGTAGCGTATGACCGGCGTCCGGCGCTAGACGTAAGTTAGCAGCTCTCCGTGCGAGTACCGAGAGTATCGAGTAGAGCGGAGGAGCGAAGCTCCGGAAAGTACTTGTGATTACGTCACTGATGTAATTTATCATATTAACTATCATATTCCTTCAAATATAATTGTTCTTATTATTACGCCCTCGCGTAGTTTATTCCTGTGGCCTATCTCTCTCGCCCTCCAACAAATTTCCCACACCTCTTGCGACCCACCCCCTGCCGTTGCGAATCGGTTACGGGCAAAAGTAAG
>NW_017291969.1:0-322 GCF_001594075.2 Trachymyrmex cornetzi
ATTTGAAATAATAGTACGGAATAACTCGGAATGTTAATTTAAGATACCTCTTCTCGGATGTCCAAAAGATTAATGCTATAGAATGATGTTTGGAACGATTTATCTATGTACCATCCACTTATCCACTGTAAAAACTCATTTGAATCAGGCATTGTGCCATTTTTTTCATATTTATGATAGGGCATATTCCCTGTCGAGAGGTTTATCCCGTTTTACTCTTTATTTTATAATTTGATGTACAAGACGTCCTCAACCAATGTGTAGTATAATACTTTAGCAGAGATTTAATAGTGTAAAAGTAAAGATACTATATATAAATACA
>NW_017291970.1:0-322 GCF_001594075.2 Trachymyrmex cornetzi
TACCGTCGCGATTACAGTTGGTAGATTGCGCACTGAGAGACGACGCGGAGCAAAAGTAGGCGTAGTTGGCTAAACTGAACACACCATGTAATCCTTCCACCATGTTATCCTTCCACCAATTCCACCATGATTCAGATTCAGAGCACAGCAAATCACAGATCTCAGTACCACACATGCATGTTTAATTAGAATTAACAAAAAATAAGTTAAAAATAATAAATTAGTTAAGAGTCAAGTTCAATGATCTAAATTCAAATTTGGCTTTAAAAAGGTAAGTAGTATATTTTTTGTACTGGAAGCCGTTAAATATTTCTTTCTCTTC
>NW_017291971.1:0-322 GCF_001594075.2 Trachymyrmex cornetzi
GCAATATCGGCCGCATTAGTGGCAATATTGGTAGCGTTAGTGGTTACATTAGTGTTTGTAGCATTAAGCTGCGTGCCATTGACGGCATCGGTTGAGCTGTCAGACAATGTGCCGGCAGCAAGATTGGTGAGCTTCTGGCTATTGCCGGGAGCGTCAGCCGTTCCATCAGCAGCAATAAGGGCCAGATTATCACCGTTTGTGCGGCGAACGGGGCCGATAGAGCCATTATTGATATTATTGGTCAGATTGCTGATATTGGAATTAACCGTATCAAACGTGCTGTCTACGGCAGCAAAAGCATCACCGACATTATTATAGGAGC
>NW_017291972.1:0-322 GCF_001594075.2 Trachymyrmex cornetzi
AAAAATGATTAATATTAGTTTTTATTATTGGTTTGCCTTTTTTAATTCAACGATAATATGATGCTTCAGTAATTTTAATTAATTTACAAATTTTATAAATTTTCATTCTTGTTTTATAAGTTTCAAGGATTAAAATTTTTTGATAAATTACTTTTTTACTTCTTGAATTAAGGCTTCTAACTTTTTTAGAATTTCATTCTCCAATTCTTTTTCTTTTAATTGTTTGCGAAGTTTGGCAATTTCTCGGTCTTTTTTATCAACTGAATTATTTCGTTCATGTTTATGATTAGTTCAATTACCACTTGTTTGTTTTAAAACTTTT
>NW_017291973.1:0-322 GCF_001594075.2 Trachymyrmex cornetzi
AGTGCGAGACGCATACGCGTCATATTTCGAAGATGTGAATCCATTATCATGGCAGTGGGATAAGGTACTCGCAAATAATTTTTAATCTTTATCTAAATTATAAGTTGACCGATATTAAGATTAAATATTATATTATGATTATGTTTTTTAATATTTGACTTCTTAAGTGCTTTTAATATGTGACTTAATTGCTAAATAATAGGCGATAATAAAACTGTAACACTAAGTTATTAAATACTAATTATTACATGAAATAATAATTGTAAAAATTATTATATATATAAAGTAAAAATTATTATTATATAAAATAATTGTAAAAATT
>NW_017291974.1:0-322 GCF_001594075.2 Trachymyrmex cornetzi
AGATAATCAAAATAATCAAGAAGATAATCAAAATAATGAGCAATATGATGATCAACAGGATGACGAAAATGAAATTAATGAACCATTATATTATGGTGCTGAAATAACTGTCGGTGATAGTATGATGTTAATTTTATCTCTTCTTTTACATCATAATCTTACAATGTCATGTATTGCTGATATTATCACAGTTTTAGAATTTCATTGCATATCTCAAAATTTAAAAAGAAATAGTTTATACAAATTTAGAAAATTTTTCCGCATAAATAAAACTAATATGACTAAACATTATTATTGTACGATTTGTAATCGAGAAGTAAAA
>NW_017291975.1:0-322 GCF_001594075.2 Trachymyrmex cornetzi
GACACATAAAAGATTCCATTGCTACTCGTTATGAACGTTATTCTGTTATCTTTACACAAAAAAGGGATACACGATTATAAGTCTTAATCACTTTTTTATTTTCAACAAGTAGCTATTTTGTAAAAAAATTTGGTATAAAAAACATACCTTTTAATTTAATTAAATCTTCTTGTCCTATCAATTCAATTAAGCCAATTAAGAGGATCTTAAAATAACAGAATTATCGACATTACGGGTTAGAAGAACTTCAAATTGGCTGTACAGATTGGAAAATCCTTTTATACAATTAAAATACACATAAAAAAAGATGCGAGATAGTCGA
>NW_017291976.1:0-322 GCF_001594075.2 Trachymyrmex cornetzi
CAATCTGATTAAACTAAAGCTGATAACATCACAAATTATATTAATTTACGTCAATTTAATAATACTATATGCATTTTAAAACAAAGATGTAAAAGTGGCTATTGGAAACATTAAAGTCTCAGTATAAGACAGAACCATCAGGAGTAACATGGAATTGCGAATTAAACGGCGAAGAGGCAACGACTTGCAAAAGAATGAAGAAACCGTAAAAAGATGTACGCGCGACAGGTGACATAATGAGGTGATGTACCGCACATCTCAATGTGACAAATATATTTTTAACTACTTTCTTATTTTAGATGAATCTTTTGTAACGTACGGT
>NW_017291977.1:0-322 GCF_001594075.2 Trachymyrmex cornetzi
TAGAATAATTGAGTAGAAAGAAAAAGCTTCCATTACTTCAAAAAATATTGTTCCGACAATATTATTACAGTATCACTGACTGTTCGGTTTTATCGTTAGTATAAAAGCGTCATCGTGTGCGCGCGCGCGCAGTTAAGAGAAAACTTTCATTTTATACGCGTTGACAAAGAATGATATTTCATTGTTATCTCTAATTTTTTAAAAGCGCGAATGGCTGCCTGCCAGAAGAAAACAAATTATGCATGAGCAAATGCTTGTCCTAAAAAATTGAAATTTTAGATAGAGATCGCACGAGTACTCGTCATACATTACGCGACCATCT
>NW_017291978.1:0-322 GCF_001594075.2 Trachymyrmex cornetzi
AGTGTATCGCCCTCGAAGGCAACTATGTTGAGGAATAAATATAACTTTACCCAAAAAACGCTTGTTTTCATTAAAAATCCCGGGACTTTTCAGCCCATGTAGTATGTATGTGTTTATGTAGGTATGTATGTATGTATGTATGTATGTATGTATGTATGTATGTATATGAATGTATGTATATTCGTATGTATTTACGTATGTACATATGTACGTAAGAGATGACAACATAGTATATGTACTGTGGAAAAATATAACGAAGAGAACATAATCATTTTATCTGCTATACTTACATTATCAACATTTTATATCTCACTTCTTCGCG
>NW_017291979.1:0-322 GCF_001594075.2 Trachymyrmex cornetzi
AATTGTTAACCGATGACTGCACTCGATCTTCACAAATGCTATCAAGAATAGCGACGATGAACAAATTCTTTTGAAAAGAATCGTGGAGTCTGCAAGATGTAAGAACTGTAATACAACAAATTTAATAATTTGAACGAAATTATCATCATCCGAATTACTATTGAAACAGTACCTTTAATGTGAATTTAGGCCACACCATCTCATGAGTTTGTATAAATAAAAGTTCTACCATCATATCCGCAGTGAACAAAAAACTAAAGTAAAGGACCCCGCAGGAAATGATAGGGAAATGGCTCTCAGTCGAATGTCTTGAAATTGGGGC
>NW_017291980.1:0-322 GCF_001594075.2 Trachymyrmex cornetzi
GTGCTAGATAACACAGACAGAGTGTGCTGTGCAAATTTCAGATCGATCCGATAACCGGAAGTGGGAAAATTACCGTTATCGTACCGATAGAGCTAAGTAGCGTGAGAGCGACGGATAGTAAATAATGTAGATAGTGAATATAGGTAAGAAGGGGATGCAGTCGATAAGTTGATAACCTGTAAATAAAGAATAAATTAATATTTAACGATACTTACCTGTAAATCCAGCGGGAGAAGATCAGCGGCTGCATTTCCAATTATGTATTGTACCTGAAAATAAAGAAAAGCGTTAATTAAAAATTAATATAATGTAATAAAAATGC
>NW_017291981.1:0-322 GCF_001594075.2 Trachymyrmex cornetzi
CCGGCGCAAAATACATTTTGCCGCAGTTCGTTAAAGTTCAACCGAACAGCAAACAGCAAGCTGTAAAATCGAGGAAACGTGCAATATGTCGTGAAGCTTGTGAAAACTTTATTCATTGCAATGAATATTAATATAATACAACGAAGAATGGCTTCGGATAAGGTACTGATACATGTTTGTAACTACGGCAAAATGTATTTTGCGTCATCTCATGTTAGGAGAAGCGTTATACAGCAAGCAAACTAAGCAATTATCTACATTTTGCACTTTCTTTCTTATGGACGGAAACCAGTAATTATCACAGATCCCCTTTACTGTCTTT
>NW_017291982.1:0-322 GCF_001594075.2 Trachymyrmex cornetzi
GTTTATGCGTTGTATCGGGAGCTTCAAATGTTCTGATATGCTCTTGTCGTCACTCAGAGTCTGGCTCAACTCCTGTAAGAAACGAAACGATGGCACGAATTCTTAGTTTTGTCAACGTCGTATGTAGATATTTAAAACAAATTTCTATGTAAATTTTACATAAAATTAAAATCCTATTCCTAAGAATCCCTTTCTTCATTATTTTTATGCATCTATCCGATCTCAAACTGAAGCTACGTTTTCCTACTTACAGTCTTTCCATAAATTTAATGACAAACTTAAACTTTTCTTGCACATACACTAATGTCGATATTTCCAGATC
>NW_017291983.1:0-322 GCF_001594075.2 Trachymyrmex cornetzi
ATAGACGTCTTAAATACGACTTAAATGGGCATTCTATAATAAGCCGTCAGTAATCGCTCGTATTAATCATAACATACTAGTGGTAAGTCAGAAGAGGGTGTTCTTCGTTTAGTGACACAAGTCGATACAGGTATTATTCCATCTTTCTTGACATTCACTGGAATAACAAAGATAGAACGACATCTAATGGAAAGCATCCGTATAAGTCATACAAAAATCTTACGAAATTTACATCTAGAATAATAAATTATATTAGACCGTTATGTCAAAATATATCAAAAGAGTGATAGGACAAACAATGAATTATTGGTAATGTAATCTA
>NW_017291984.1:0-322 GCF_001594075.2 Trachymyrmex cornetzi
AATCATATTATAGTTTGGTTAAAATTAAAATTAATTTTAACTTGAATTAAAATTAATTTTAACTTATACTAAAATTAACTTTGACTTAAATTAAAATTGACTTTATTATCTTGAATTGGAATTATTTTCGATTAATATTATCTTGGATTTAAAAAATACTTCTGTTAAAGTAAAATTATTTATATACCAAATTAATTTTAATTTTATTGTGTTAATATATTATAAACAATATTAAAATATTAATTTAAATGTATATTAAACTGAATTAATATTACACAAAATTAACATTAAACTGGATATTGAACTATATCAATATTAAATT
>NW_017291985.1:0-322 GCF_001594075.2 Trachymyrmex cornetzi
TTTAGATAGAATTTTAAATTATCTAAAGTGTATTTTAGTATAACAGAAACAAGATGGAGATTTAGGGTCAATGTATCTTGAAAATTATGAAAATAAGCAAATCTATACATATACTCGTATATAGAGAGTGAATCAGAGTCATTGAACCCTATGAGAAAATAATTGACCTTAATTAATAACTAAAATTAACTGAACACGTTATAATTCAATTAGGTATAAATCCGATAATTTTCTCATAGAGTAAAAAGTTGATTTAACAATTCTGATTCACCCTGTATATAAAAGAGCAATATATATATATACTATATACAGAGTGTTTGAT
>NW_017291986.1:0-322 GCF_001594075.2 Trachymyrmex cornetzi
TATATATATATATGTGTGTGTATATTACCTTTAATTCTTCAAACAATTGCGCCGTACCATGTGGACAAGGAGACCATACAATTTTTAGTTTAGGAAAATGAAGAGTTAATAATTGCAGTTTAGCCATTATATCACTACTTTTAAGATCTTTACTAACATAATAATTTCCCTAAAACAATAGATAAATATTATATAACAATATGTATATACATTCTTTATAATTATAAGAAGAAAATTGTATACACACATACATTTTTAAGTTATTTTTATAAAATTAGATACCTGAAAACAGAATGGTTTATTTTGATCAAATTCTATGAGA
>NW_017291987.1:0-322 GCF_001594075.2 Trachymyrmex cornetzi
ATAACGCATAACGCATAGTGCATAAGCGAATCAACTAATCAGAAGCTTTCCTTTCCTCCCATTTCATGGAGAAGAATTTCGATTGGTTGATTCCCTTATGCACTATTCATTATGCGCTATGCAAGAGTGTGTGCTGCGGCTTTGAGAGCCCAGACACAAGCTTTTGCATAACGCATAACGCATAGTGCATAAGCGAATCAACTATATATAATCAGAAGCTTTCCTTTCCTCTCATTCCATGGAAAAGTATATAAAGTATATATTACATAGTGCATAATGGAATCAACCAATCGAAATTCTTCTTTTCCATAGAATGAGAGGA
>NW_017291988.1:0-322 GCF_001594075.2 Trachymyrmex cornetzi
CAAAATGATCAACTAAATAGTACATTTTTGTACAATTTTCTATTGCAAATCCTAAAGCATAAACTCTAGCATAGATTTCTCCATTTGCTAATGTATCGTTGAATGTTTCAATATCTAAGGTTCCTATTCTCGGATCTTTAGTTGCTATAGGTTTAGATAATAACTGACTGTTTGAAGAAGAAACTTTCTTAACTCTCTTCAAATCCGGATCTTTATAAACAATAGGTAACAATTTTATGGATTTAGTGTATAATTCCACTTCATTGTCTTTATTTAAAGAAACACTTAAATTTCCAATTTCCCTAACAAAGTGTTTACTTGT
>NW_017291989.1:0-322 GCF_001594075.2 Trachymyrmex cornetzi
AGTAATAATTCAATAAATTATTTTATAAAACTTTGCTGGTACTTTTTGTAGGTTTTTAGGGAAATTTCTGTTAAAGGAAACAGCATCCGAGCTGGCATAACATGTTACAAGTTGAAATTTTGTATTGTTGCTGACAACGCGTATCCATACAGCATTGATCATTCAAGCAATATTGCAGGGACATTGCAACGTTCCATAAATATTGCAGTAACAATTGTAAACATTACAGTAATGTTGTTGCAAATCTTCGTTCTGTATGGGTAGTGATGATTTCAATTTTCAATTTTGCCCTGTGGCGAACGTAAAACGGCGTTTACAATGA
>NW_017291990.1:0-322 GCF_001594075.2 Trachymyrmex cornetzi
GAAAAGATAAATAACAATTGTGAGGACTGTAAGGGTGACGTTCTGAAAAAGAAAACCGACCTTATCCTTTTTAGTAATACAGATCAATTTATACACTTTTGTAAATGGTATTTCTAAAAACATTATCGATAGTCGGTAATAAACGCTATACTTCACGAGGGCGAAGAAATGAACCGTAGTTACTACACGTATATGGTACGTTGGGAACAGGCAAAAAATCGGAATGGTATTAGGGTAAACTCGGGTATGATGGCCATAGTTTTTAAAATGCAAAAAACATACATTTATTTTTGTTACTTTTTAACAATATTTGGGATATTAC
>NW_017291991.1:0-322 GCF_001594075.2 Trachymyrmex cornetzi
TTCGGAGCATCAGAAATCCCTTTTCTCGGATATTTAGTTTCTAGTCAGGGAATCAAGCCGACACTGAAAAAGTTAAGACAATTATCGATTACAAGAAACCCACTACTCTTCTGGAATTGAGATTTTTAGGCATTATCAATTATTACAGAAGATGTCTTAAAAATGCAGCGAAAAATCAAGCGTTACTTACTGAATTTCTCAAAGACAGCAGGAAACGTGATAGAAGACTGGTCCCGTGGACTCCAGAAGAAGCTTTTAAGAATTGTAAAGAAGAACTTTTGAAGATTACAACTTTAACTCATCCAGCACCATCAGTTCCTCT
>NW_017291993.1:0-323 GCF_001594075.2 Trachymyrmex cornetzi
TTTCAAGTTTTAATTTGAACCCTGTAATATACAAAAAGAATTGTTAATTAATATTAAAAATCCCAAAAAATTGAGTCAAGAAAATTGTAAAAAACGCTTGTGTAATTATTTAGAGTATGAACAGATTTACAATACATTATTAACAAATCATATAAGCATTCAATTCATAAAGAGTCTGTAACTGTTTCAAAATAAGATTTAAGAAATACATTTCTGAATTTAATATTCTTTAAAAAATGGAATTTTAATAATGATTTTTTATGTTATTAAGTCCAATTCTAACAAAAATGTAAGATAAGTCATGAGAATCTAATGATTTTTAT
>NW_017291994.1:0-323 GCF_001594075.2 Trachymyrmex cornetzi
AGACAGGAGCAGGGGGAAAAGAAAGGGGGAGGGGCAAAGGGGATAAGGAAGAAGAGGAGTTAAGGATAGGAATGAGAAAAGAGGGAGAGAAGGTAATGAAGAGTTCAGGGAGGGGAGAGAGAAAGGAGAGAGAGGGAAATAGGGAGCAGATATCTGAAGGAAAAAGAGGGAAGACGGGGGAAATGGGGAAACGAGTTGGGGATGAGAAAGGAGTGAGGTTAGCTTTTTGGAATGTGGCAGGGATGAGAAATAAGGATAGAGATTTTTTTAGCGTACATACATATATATCAGAGAGGTGGGAAAAATAATAATACAGGGCAGTA
>NW_017291995.1:0-323 GCF_001594075.2 Trachymyrmex cornetzi
AATTACGCTTGCCATCTCGTGAGTCATTCTACAGCTCATTGACGGACAGCACGGTATCTGAAAATGGTTACGCGCACGCCGTCAACGTGTGGCAGCGGTTCTCCATCCAAACGCTCGGCGAATATAAGCGACCTGTATCTAAAAACAGATGTATTGCAGTTGGCCGACGACTTTGAAAATTTCTGCGACACTTGCATCGCGAGTTACGGGCTAGACCTCGCTTATTATTACACTTTACCGGGCTTCACTTGGGATGCCACGTTAAAACATACTGGTGTAAAATTTGAACTGCTGACAGACATCGACATGGTGATGTTTGTCGA
>NW_017291996.1:0-323 GCF_001594075.2 Trachymyrmex cornetzi
TTCCCTCTCATATTTCTCCGAAATAAAGAAGGGAGGAATTTGGTTCTCATCCTAAATATAACATCTTATTAATAAAGAGCTATTTGGTAACACAACAATATAGATGTTGAAAAGCAATTCTAAATTTTTCCCCATTTTTTAGGAGCTTATAACAGTACTCCCTAAAATCTTTGGAGTGGAATATCTAACTCTAAAGAGTGAATTAATCTCACTCTCAAAAACTGACAGTTGAACCAGTTTTTCAACACTGGCTCAGTTGTCACTCATTGTCACTCTTTAGAATTCGATTCCATTTCAAAGATTTTAGAGAGTAAAAAAACCTT
>NW_017291997.1:0-323 GCF_001594075.2 Trachymyrmex cornetzi
AAGATTATAACATCATTGATAAATCGTTATTATAAAAACATTTTTTTAAATGACTTGTTGCTTGTAACGACGTTACTTGATTATTCATTTCTGATATTATATCCTAAATTATAGTTTTTACCTCTTGACAGATAAGTGATGACTGATTGTATTCCTCACAAATTTCGCTCCACGCAACATCCTTATCTTTTAACGTTGTAGCATTGCTTTTTTTTATTTCAAGTATATTTTTATATTTATCAAGAATTTGTAAAAATACCTTCCTTTCAATTAACGTGTAATGCTTGTTTTTAGAAGCGGGTTTTTCTTTGCACGACATTCTG
>NW_017291998.1:0-323 GCF_001594075.2 Trachymyrmex cornetzi
GCATCTATTAATTTCAATATAGACATTTTTCCTCCTTTCGAAATTATATTTTGTACGTCATTCGCGATCAAATATGGTGGAGCAGCTACAAAATTAACATATTATATATGTATATATATATATGTATATGTATGTACATACAGTATAATGTACATGGAATTATATAGTTAGTTATATGGTGCGGAGGAAGAGTATGACGGCGATGTGTGTGTGTGTGTGTGTGTGTGTGTGTGTGTGTGTGCGCGCGTGTGTGTGTGTGCGTGTGTGTGTGTGTTAGAACACATATTATAAAATTAATTTAAAATTTTTTAAATTAAGTTATG
>NW_017291999.1:0-323 GCF_001594075.2 Trachymyrmex cornetzi
TCTCGGGAAATTTTTCGGATATTCTTTTTATTTCCGCAGCCCGCGGAGAGTACCGATTTGTACTGCGAATCTAAATATAAATTTTTTAAAAACGCTAAGATAGTAGCTAGATTAAAAAAAAATGTTCAAGTACGAGATTTTTCGGAGATTTTTAGAAGACTGAGAATAATTTATTTTAAGAACTCTTATTTTAAGAACACGTAAATCTATACATCTATTCTTATATATATGTATAGGCGATCGTGGAGTGACGACCACATGGATTCGTGCGATCGTAGGACGTCCGTGGACACGACCGTGGGCGATCGCCGCCGGGGTCCCGT